>NC_090647.1:379376304-379606304 GCF_040937935.1 Hyperolius riggenbachi | reverse complement strand
ACAGCACCATTTTTTTCTAGTACGTGAGGCAGGAGAGCAGGTGGGCGGGAATTCAAAACAGCCGGGCGGCCCGCCCACTTAATTAGCCCTGGGGATAACACTGGCTTTGACTCCAATAAGAGAAAAGCACTATACAAATAAAGAAATTATGCTGTTCATAAAAAGGGGGGTTATGGGGAAGGGAGTGAGGTAGACTCGATGGATGGGCTAAATGTATGTCTAACGGGCTGTTAGTATGTTGGCATGCCTACACGTGTGTGGGTGGCAGTTGTTGTTGTTTGTATTGTTAACATGCAAAATCAATAAAAATTTAAAAGTAAAAACAAACACATGGGGGACACCATTTGGGGGAGAACATATGTACAAGACGCTCCTGGAACATGGACGCTCCAGGGTTAGTATATATATTTTTGTCCTTGGTTTTTGCGCTCTAAACCTAGGTGCGTCTTGTATTCCGGAGCGTCTCACATGATGGAAAATACTGTGGAGTGTACATTTTTAGTTGCCAGGTAAGTTTTTTTTGTTTTTGTTTTTTTTTTTATAGAAGGGAAGAACAAAGTTCATCACATTCGGTGTTCTCCCCAGGCTCTTTTAGCCATGTGCTCCACCCAGCTAGTGTTGGTGAGCACCAGGCTGTTATCAGCTCACCTCATCTTATGCTGCGAGCAGAGTTGCGCACAGAACCAGCTGCCCTGCATTCTCTCATATCGCCCCACCAGGCTACTTTTTCATGCCACCCGGCTGTAAATAATTTCTGGGGAGAACATGGAGATTAAACCCTATAGGAAGCGGAGGTTTTGTGTCTTTCTTCCATTCTAGGGTGATCATTGTTTTGGCATAAAAAAATAAGTCTCATTCATAGTTTCTTATGCATACCATAAAGTCTTTCTAATAGTCACAATAAGCATACCTTAAAGTAACAATTTGAAAGTGTAATTTCTCCTCTAGGAATGTAAGGCCCTTACATCAAAAAGCTTGCATTAGGGGACAGTCCCAACACCTGCTTAAAAGTACCAGGACTAACTATGCATCTCCAACAGGCATATTAGGTATTGGGTGCAAATTTACATAATCTGACTGGAGTGTAATAGATTTGATGAAACCAATGCATCTAAGAGGTTTTCAAAAGCTCTGTCCCAGAGTCCACAGAGGGTCTACCACGATAAATCACATTACACAATGCTTCATATGTCATGTGTGCTCCAGCGTCTAACAAGGAGTTATTCCTTATATGAAGAAGCCACCTGTAGTTCCCCATCTACGCTACATCTATCGGAAGTACGCCCCCCCCCCCCCCCGCGCTACTGCAGTGCATACTAGGAGACGTAATGCATTAATGTAAGCACAGGAGATGTAGGCACATTAATGTACTACATCTCCCAGCATGCATTGTGGTGGCCAGGGTGACACTTCCACCACTGCAGCTATGAGTTGCAAGGAATAGACATTGCGTCCAGGTTCATATAAATAATTTTCAGATTTAAGGGTGCATATACACATATAATCTTGATCCTCTATGTAGTATGAGGGCCAATAAAAATTGGCCAGTCAAAATTGTGTGTGTATGCACCCAAAGTGCAATTACTTCTGTTAGAACCTTTATTTGTTAATGATGAGCTACTGCTGAATGATGATGCTTGGCAGCTGTACCTGTGCAAAAAACGTGTATGCTTGAGAAGAAATATTACCGTATATGCCAAAATTAACTTTTCTTGTAACGACGTGGGTACTACTGTGTGCGATTAGGTGGACTAGGCTTTGCGTCGTGCGGCTGTAACAACCATGAACAAATTGAGTACGTAATCTCTCCTACTACATGGGAGATGTAAAATTGGGAGATGATTGGCCAATCCAAATTGGATGTGTATATATACCCTAAATTATCTTTTCTTCATAAAGCCCCATCTACACCATGGGACATTGAAGCGATCCGGCGGCTCGATTAGCCGCCGGATCGCCTCTTCCGCGTGCCCGCCGCGTCCCCGCCGCATTGGATTCCCCGCCGGCGCCGCTTATCTCCCGCACGATTCCCTGCCATTGTCCCCTCGCGGGGATCGAGCAGGGAATCGGCGGTGCGAAGATCCGTCCTGCCGGATCTTATCAATCGAGCCGCATCAGGATATGGAGCATCGCGGCCGCATCTACGCGTGTAGATGCGGCTTTACAGTAGCTCATGCAATAGAGAAAGTCCGCTCTACCTCTGATACCTTATGCAAGGTGCTGGATACCGGACAGCAGAACAGGAACACAGTGAAGATGTCCGCACACTCGCTGGTATGATCCAAGGGTTTTTATTTCAATCCAACTCGCAAATACAGAAAATTGGCTGACATGTTTCGGATAAGATCCTTACTCATAGCCTAAACACACTGACATCTTGGTGGAGCATATATACTATCAAGACCTGCCCCTAAGGGCGTATACTCCTACAGCCATAGGAGAAAAGCCTTAACTCATTTAAAGGCACAGACCTGAGGTCTGGTAAAATATGTCCACCATGCAACTATACATAAAATAACAGGATGACAAAAATACAATGACACGAATAAAAGGGTACAAAAGTACAAAATCACCAAAACAGTTAAAACGATATCAGTATATAAAATTAATATCCCACCTGGCGTTTAAGCCCTTAGGTTCCCTAGTGCCCATCTGTAGAATCCAAAAAGCCTCTCTTATTCGTAGTTTTTTGTATGCGTCACCTCGTCTAAACGAAAGTGTAACCTTTTCAATCCCTTGAAAGGTAAAACCCCTCATAATACCATCATGTTTCTCCCTGAAGTGTCTCGCCACATTGCTAATATTATCCGTCTTCCAAGAGGCCCCATTAAAATGCTCAGAAATTCTTTGCCTTAAACAGCGAGTAGTGCAACCGATATATTGCAGGTTGCAAATTGTACATGTGACCACGTAGATGACAGATTTCGTATTGCAGTTAATGAACTGTCGTAAAGGAAAATTCCTCTGGTTCGCAATGGATGAGACAGTGCGTGAAGAACGATGGTAGGTACAAAAATTACAGGTGGTGAAACCACACCTGTACGACCCAACAGTAGACAGCCATGTGGGCCGCACCGGGGCAGTAGAGGACTGGAAGAGACTAGGAGAGAGGGTGGATCCCAAAGATGGGGCCTTTTTATAGGCGAACCTACAGCCTGGTTGGAGTACTTGTTGTAATTTATCATCTGCATATAACACAGGGATATATTTCTTAATAACCCCTATAACCTTATTATATTGTTGGCTATATGTAGTTATAAAATTAACGGAACTGGCATTAGATTCCTGCATCGATGTACTTTTAGACTTATCCCTCAGAAGATCATTTCTATCTCTAGAAACAGCAATTTTCTGGGCCCTATCTAGATCTGTGTCAGGATAACCCCTTGCTCTAAAGCGTGATCTGAGAGTAGAAAACTCCTGTGATGTAAACTCCTCTGTAGAGCAATTTCTTCTTGCTCTAATAAATTCTCCTACAGGGACACCCCTGAGAGTATATTTCGGATGGCAGCTAGTGGCCTGCAACAGAGAGTTCCCAGCACAGGGCTTTCTGTAGGTCCTTGTGTCAATCCTTCCAGAGTCCCTTGATCCACAAAGAGTGATATCAAGGAAATCTATCTGTGTGTCATTGCAAGTACATGTGAAGGATAGATTAAAGTTATTGCTGTTGAGATATGCCAAAAATTGTCGTAAGGCCTCATCTGTCCCCTGCCAGATCAAGAGAAGGTCGTCAATGAAGCGACCATACCAAACAATGGAATCGAGGAAGGGGTTCATCTCTCCAAAAATGCGGAGCTCCTCCCACCAACCCATGTAAAGGTTTGCGAGGGAGGGCGAAAACTTTGCCCCCATAGAAGCTCCGCACTTCTGGAGATAGAACCCCCCCCATCAAAAGAAAAATAATTGTGTGAAAGGAGAAACTCTGTCACCACCAGAATATACGCTTGTAATGAAGTCGGGAATGAACTGTACCTGGAAAGGTGAAACTCAAGAGCCACAGTGGCCAAATCGTGAGGGATGGAGGAATACAATGCTCTTACGTCAAGTTACCCACTTATACTGTGGCTTCCATTGTATATCAACAAGGGAGGCAAGAACATGCTTAGTATCTTTGATGAGGCCAGGAAGCCTCAAAACCAGTGGCTGTAGGTGGGAGTCCAGCCATTCCCCCAATCTCTCACCAAGGGAACCAATGCCGGACACAATGGGCCTGCCCTCAGGTGGAAAGGCAGGCTTGTGTATCTTGGGGAGGTGATGAAAAATGGGAATGACTGGACTCCGGACCTCCTATGGCTGTAGGAGTATACGCCCTTAGGGGCAGGTCTTGATAGTATATATGCTCCACCAAGATGTCAGTGTGTTTAGGCTATGAGTAAGGATCTTATCCGAAACATGTCAGCCAATTTTCTGTATTTGCGAGTTGGATTGAAATAAAAACCCTTGGATCATACCAGCGAGTGTGCGGACATCTTCACTGTGTTCCTTTACAGTAGCTCAACCGCAAAATAAACGGTAATTCATTAAGAAAATCAGGATTGCATAAGAGTACAACAAGGCTTTTAAAGAGAATCTGTACTCTAAAATTTTTACAATAAAAAGCATACCATGCTATTCATTATGTTCTCCTGGGCCCCTTTGTGCTGTTTCTGCCACTCCCTGCTGCAATCCTGGCTTGTAATTGACAGTTTTAGGCAGTGTTTTCAAACAAAAGACATGGCTGCTAACCAGCATGTGATAGGCTGAGAGAAGCTCAGTCTGTGACTCATACAGAGCCTGCAGGGGGCGTGGAAAGGGTGTGTATAGCTTATGCCTATCACAAGCAGAGCAGCACATTCCTGCCTGAGTGCCTGAGCCCGACAAAGCCGTCAAAGGAAAGAAGATTAGATTATATAACAGATAATACAGCCACTGTGCAACTAGGAAAGGCTGCAGTAAGACAGACAGGCACACACATCAATTGTTTCACTTTTGCAATAGATTTACCTGAATTTTGCATGCACTTGTGTTGATAAATCTGCTCCATTGTCTTGTACCTTTCTGATAATACGTGTGTATTTAATTGTCATATGTGGCAAACCTATACCAGTAACCTGTGTGTGCTAGATGGCTGTGAATGAAGCTACGCTGTCAGCAGATCTTGTCACATGTGCCATGTGCTTCCCTACCTCCTCCCTCCAGCTCTAGGGCCCGTTTTTCCCCGGAGGCAAATCGCGTGGTGAAACTCTGCCATATGGTACAATGGCACCGCCGGCTGAATCACTTGCGCTAGCGATTCGGTCGACCTTTCCATCAGTTTCGGTGCGGGAGGCTGCAAATCCCATAGCCATGCGTTGCGTGACTGATGGGATTAGTCTGTGTATCCGCACACCAGGAAGTGACACAGTGCGTCTTGCAAACGCGTGCAGCACAAGTGGAAACGAGCCCTTAGAGTACATGTCAGAACATTCTCTAGCCCTTGTCCTATCAAATATCCCCAGTCACTAAAAGAGAGCTTTCCTTTAAAACCTTTCCTCTAGAAGCATTCCCCAGTGATTTCTGGGCATCTATGAAAAACACATCTTCATTCTCACATTGGCATGTTCCCAGTTACATGCACTAGTATGAGGGGAGGGGAGGTCTCAGCTTTCGAGCAGGATGGAGTCTGCTGGGATTAAAGATGAGAAGCAGTAATAAACAAGTCAACAAGAAAGTATTCTGGTCCCAGCATTCATCAAAGATTTTGGGAAGGCAAAAGATACAGAATTTTCTTATGCTTGTTTTGACTACTCGCTACCTGTGACCCAACCTGCACCCTGCATCAATTCGGGTACCTGTACCCAACCCACCATTCGGGTAACCCGCAGGAACCCGACCCGCTGTAGGCCTCTAAGACACAGTATCATTGCTTCCAGCAAGTAACATAGTAGTGACTAACATTAAGTACACATCATACAACATCTGTACTAGAAAAAGTACCGGAAATCCAAAATGTTAATTGTGGGCATTTAACAAAAACATAGATGACAATGTCAAACATTTAACACATGGGCCATGGGGACATGTCTTCTGTGATCAAGCTAGTGTTTCTAGACCTTTTCAAAGTGATGCATAGTATCCATAATTCTAGCGTTAATTTGTTCATGTAAATTTTTTTTATCTATCTGGGTCAGAATCGCAGAAAAATGAAGGTCTTGTTTCCATTGTGAAGCAATATAAAGCTTAGTAGAAACCATAATATGTTGGGTTAGTTTATGTACGGCGTGTTTCATCTGGGTCGGTTTATAACCCAGTAAGAAAACTTGTGGGTCTTTATTAATTGAAGTGGAAAAAATATGATACTTTGGGCCATCCCACCAAATATGATACCTGGTAAAAGGCATCCACAAAAACCGACATTAGGACATGCAGGATAAATAGTAGCCAATTTTTGGGGGACCAGCTATGTTCCATGTAATAGTCTTAAATAAACTTCCATATTAGAAAACTGCATACTTCCTTTTGATCGAGTATCTAAAGACTGGTGCCAATCTTCATCAAATGTGACATCTACAGTGGTTTGCAAAAGTATTCGGCCCTCTTGAAGTTTTCCACATTTTTTTCATATTACTGCCACAAACATGAATAAATTTTATTGGAATTCCACGTGAAAGACCAATACAAAGTGGTGTACAAGTGAGAAGTGGAACGAAAATCATACAGGATTCCAAACATTGTTTACAAATAAATAACTGCAAAGTGATGTGTGCGTAATTATTCAGCCCCCTTTAGTCTGAGTGCAATCAGTTGCCCATAGACATTGCCTGATGAGTGCTAATGACTAGAGTGCACCTGTGTGTAATCTGTCAGTACAAATACAGCTGCTCTGTGACGGCCTCAGATGTTGTCTTAAAGGGAAGGTTCAGGGAGGGTGGGTAAAAAATAAAAATCAATTTCCACTTACCTGGGGCTTCCTCCAGCCCGTGGCATGCGCAGTAGAGCCCGGAGGACGTCCGATGACGTCAGCGCGCTGGCGTGGGACGCAGAAGTTCCGGGCCTTGGAGCGCAGAAGAGCCCGACCTGGCAGCCGGCCTGGCCAGGTCGGGTCGGCCACCGGAGACCACCGGGAGCCTGCGGAGCGGCGGCGAGGGCACCTCCTGCCTGCCACGGGCTGGAGGAAGCCCCAGGTAAGTGGAAATTGATTTTTATTTTTTACCCACCCTCCCTGAACCTTCCCTTTAAGAGAATCTTGGGAGCAACAAACCCATGAAGTCCAAAGAACACACCAGACAGGTCAGGGATAAAGTTATTGAGAAATTTAAATCCGGCTTAGGCTACAAAAAGATTTCCAAAGCCTTGAACATCCCACGAAGCACTGTTCAAGTGATCATTTAGAAATGGAAGGAGTATGGCACAACTGTAAACCTGCCAAGACAAGGCCGTCCACCTAAACTCACAGGCCGAACAAGGAAAGCGCTGATCAGAAATGCAGTCAAGAGGCCCATGGTGACTCTGGACGAGCTGCAGAGATCTACAGCTCAGGTGCGGGAATCTGTCCATAGGACAACTATTAGTCATGCACTGTACAAAGTTTGCCTTTATGGAAGAGTGGCAAGAAGAAAGCCATTGTTAACAGAAGAGCATAAGAAGTTCAGTTTGCAGTTTGCCACAAGCCATGTGGGGGACACCGCAAACATGTAAAAGAAGGTGCTCTAGTCGGATGAGACCAAAATGGAACTTTTTGGCTAAAACGCTATGGCTATCATTCATAAAAGTGTGTTCTGTAAAAAAAAAAAAAAAAAATCCATGCGGCAAAATACCGCATTCGGTATTTTAACCATCTGTGTGCTCATTCATAAAAATGTTTACAGTTGCGATAGCAGTGTGGTGATCTCCCGAACCAGGCTGGCAGTAGGTTTGCGTAACATGAGTTGATACATTTTCTCCGTGCAGAGACAGCCTTACTATAGGCAGCCCCAGCTTCCCTTTTAGATGTGCATTTTTTAAAAAATTGCCTCTGTTTGCCCTGAATCTGCGCTGAATCTATTAGTCTTTCTAAACAATCTATTTAATTGCCACAGCTTAGAAGAACTTCAAGAAATGTTACACATGCAGGCTTTCTGATGTGAAATCTATCTGAAAACCGGTACCCAAGAGGTTAAACACAGCCTGGGTATTCTGGAAAGCTTTTTTTTTTTTGTTCTGCTCTCACTGCTGCTTCCTGAGAGGTCTGTCTCCATTAACTTAGCTGTTATCTGTGTACTTATCGCCTCTTTCAAGGGAGCGGTATTCTCCGTCCTGAGACCGCCTGCTCTAATCTTTATGAATTGACATTTAGTGACGTGTGGAGATAATCACCGCACAAGGCGAATGCTTGGGAATGTCAGCTTTTTATGCGGTAACAGCTTTTATGAATGGACATTCTGCTAAGAGGTTGGTACAGTTAGCTGTTTTCAGCATTACTGCATGCGGGAATGGTTTATGAATGATAGCCTATGTGTGGTGGAAAACACTGCACATCACTCTGAACACACCATCCCCACTGTCAAATATGGTGGTGGCAGCATCATGCTCTGGGGGTGCTTCTCTTCAACGGGACAGGGAAGCTGGTAAGAGTTGATGGGAAGATGGATGGAGCCAAATACAGGGCAATCTTGGAAGAAAACCTCTTGGAGTCTGCAAAAGACTTGAGACTGGGGCGGAGGTTCACCTTCCAGCAGGACAACGACCCTAAACATAAAGCCAGGGCAACAATGGAATGGTTTAAAATACAACAAATACATGTGTTAGAATGGCCCAGTCAAAGTCCGGATCTAAATCCAATCGAGAATCTGTGGCAAGAGCTGAAAACTGCTGTTCACAAACGCCGTCCATCTAATCTGACTGAGCTGGAGCTCTTTTGCAAAGAAGAATGGGCAAAGATTTCAGTCTCTAGATGTGCAAAGCTGGTAGAGACATACCCTAAAAGACTGGCAGCTGTAATTGCAGCAAAAGGTGGTTCTACAAAGTATTGACTCAGGGGGCTGAATAATTACGCACACCCCACTTTGCAGTTATTGATTTGTAAAAAATGTTTGGAATAATGTATGATTTTCGTTCCACTTCTCACGTGTACACCACATTGTTTTGGTCTTTCACGTGGAATTCCAATGATGCGTCCATAGTGCAGGGGCATTTTATAGAGCCCCTAATTATGTATCTCTTGTATCCTCCTTGTACATTTGGTGTCCCCGTGTCCTCTTCTGTCCCGTACTCCCCTGTCCCCCAGGGCCCTCTGTTCTTCCTGTGTCATTCTTTTTGTCCTCATCTATCCCCTGTGTCCTCTGTCACCCTTTTTGTCTTCCTCTGGCCCCATCATCTGTCCCCTGTGTCCTTCTGTTACCGGTTGTCCTCTTCTGGCCCTCTCATCTGTCCCATGTGACCTGCTCTTTACCCATCATCTTTCCCCTGTGTCCTGCTCTTTACCCCTTGTCCTCATATGTCCCAGGTCCTTGTCTGTCACCAGTTTTCATACTCCTCTGACCCCCTCATCTGTGTTGCCTCTGCGCCACTGATGTCCCACATAGTACCTCCAACTGTCTCTCTAAATGGCTGCGGAAGCAGGGGCTGACTGCCGTGAACAAGTACACTTATGGGAAGTGCATTCTGCATGCACGCTGCGTTGTCGGGGGGCTATCCGGCTTCAAAGTCCATTGAGCATGATTGTAGCCACAGGCGATTTTATGAATTCGTTTCCGTCCAGCATTTGTTAAACTAGAATTGCAGGCGCCGCTGTAAAGTCGCTCCTGCACGCTGAAACAGATCCACTCGCTGCTGGTCCATTCCTTTATTGACCCCCGACGTTCCCGGAGGTGGGACCAAGGCTCGTCATTGCGTCCGGAAAATACGGTAATTGAATTATTTTGCCCCTAATCACCGCCTTATGGGCTAACCAACAAGTTATTGGAGACGTATCTTCCACAGTGTTCAAATCAAAGTATTGCCTCATTTCCTCACCTATTTGGATTTTGGTAACCGGATTGATCAGTATGTAGTAATTTGGGCGCCATATCGGGGCAGGAGGGTTAAGAAATGACCAATCGAAGTAAGCACCATGTCGTGGTCTGACCAGCTAATTGGAATGTGCCTGGTGAAGAGCAAAGATGGGATCAGGCTCATGGAGAGGATGACATGATCAATCTTAAAGAGACTCCGTAACAAAAATTGCATCCTGTTTTTTATCATCCTACAAGTTCCAAAAGCTATTCTAATGTGTTCTAGCTTACTGCAGCACGTTCTACTATCACCATCTCTGTAATAAATCAACTTATCTCTCTCTTGTCAGACTTGTCAGGCCTGTGTCTGGAAGGCTGCCAAGTTCTTCAGTGTTGTGGTTCTGCTATGAACTCCCCCATCCAGGCCCCTCTCTGCACACTGCCTGTGTGATATTTAGATTAGTGCTTCTCTCTGTTCTATTATCTTTTACAAGCTGGATAAATCCTCCTCTGAGCTGGCTGGGCTTTCACATAATGAGGAATTACATACAGGCACAGCTGTCTGCACTCTGCAGGAAGAAATAGCCTGACACTTCAGTGGAAGATAGCTGCAGGGGGAAAGAAACACACAAATGATCTCTTGAGATTCAAAAGGATGGCTGTATACAGCCTGCTTGTGTATGGATGTATTTTCTATGTGTGGACATACTGTACATCAATCTACTTCCTGTTTTGGTGGCCATTTTGTTTGTTTATAAACAAACTTTTTAAAACTGTTTTTAACCACTTTTAATGCGGCGAGGAGCGGCGAAATTGTGACAGAGGGTAATAGATGTCCCCTAACGCACTGGTATGTTTACTTTTGTGCGATTTTAACAATACAGATTCTCTTTAAGCTCAACACACACCATACAATCTTGGTTGTATAGATTTACCAAATCTATGTAGTATAAGGGCCAACAGATTGAAAATACCTTGAATGATTGATTGGATAAGCCCTTACACTACATTAAAGTGGTAAGATTGAACAACCAAGATTGTATGGTGTGTGTTGAGCCTTAGTGTAAGTATTGTATGTAGCTGAGTAAAATGTGTAACTTCTTTTGGGACTGTAAAGTTCTCGCCACAAGTCTGAGCTTGCTAGCTCATCAAGTAATTGTTAAAGTTTTAACCGATTTAGCTTATAGAGATTGTCAGGAGAATGGAATTATTTATCTAATACGTCATTAAGAGTGAGGTTAACCACTTCACCACTGAGGGGTTTTACCCCTTGAGCACCAGAGCAATTTTCACCTTTCAGCGCTCCTTCCATTCATTCGTCTATAACTTTATCATTACTTATCACAATGAAATGAACTATATCTTGTTTTTTTCGCCACCAATTAGGCTTTCTTTAGGTGGGACATTATGCCAAGAATTATTTTATTCTAAATGAGTTTTAATGGAAAAATAGGAAAAAATGTATTTTTCAGTTTTCGGCCTTTATAGTTTTTACATAATGCATGCTACTGTAATAAAACCCATGACATTTATTTGCCCATTTTTCCCGGTTATAAAACAGTTTAAATTATGTCCCTATCACAATGTTTGGCGCCAATATTTTATTTGGAAAGAAAGGTGCATTTTTTTCAGTTTTGCGTCTATCCCTAATTACAAGCCCATAGTTTATAAAGTAACAGTGTTATACCCTCTTGACATAAATATTTAAAAAGTTCAGTCCCTCAGGTAACTATTTATGTATTTTTTTTATTGTATAATTACAGAAAAAAAATTGGGGAGTGTGGGAGGTAATGAGTTAATTTTTAATGTACAATGTATTTGTATATGAAAAATGCTTTAGGGTGTAATTTTACTATTTGGCCACAAGATGGCCACAGTAAGTAATTCTACTTAAGTCTATGCAGCTCATTATGTTAATGTACTTGAGACTGCTGCGCTATTTGAACCTTTATGATTCCCCCTTCACTTTGCATACTATATATTTTACCAATAGACTTAACCAGCCGGGCGGTATGGACGAGCTCAGCTCGTCCACCGCCGGAGGCTGCCGCTCAGGCCCTGCTGGGCCGATTTTCATCAAATAAAGAGCAGCACACGCAGCCGGCACTTTGCCAGCCGCGTGTGCTGCCCGATCGCCGCCGGCGATCCGCCGCGAGCAGCGGCGAAAGAGGGTCCCCCCAGCCGCCTGAGCCCAGCGTAGCCGGAACAAAAAGTTCCGGCCAGTGCTAAGGGCTGGATCGGAGGCGGCTGACGTCAGGACGTCGGCTGACGTCCATGACGTCACTCCGCTCGTCGCTATGGCGACGATGTAAGCAAAACAAGGAAGGCCGCTCATTGCGGCCTTCCTTGTTTATTCTGGGCGCCGGAGGCGATCGGAAGAACACCTCCGGAGCGCCCTCTAGTGGGCTTTCATGCAGCCAACTTTCAGTTGGCTGCATGAAATAGTTTTTTTTTTTTTTATTTAAAAAAACCCTCCCGCAGCCGCCCTGGCGATCTTAATAGAACGCCAGGGTGGTTAAAGAGTAACTGTCAGGCTGCAAAACCTAATTTAAACCTCTATTCTCCTGTGTTAAACAGTTTAGAAGGAAGCCAAAAAGGCAATACTGAAGTTAAAAATCTCTCTTACTTTGATGTTTGCTGAACAGCAAGGCTCTGTATTCCCAAGCCCCTAAGGAGGCCGGCAGGACGCATAACAGATACTGCAAAGCATTCTGGGGCTGCTTCTTCTCCCCAATGCACTCCCTTGGTCCTCCCCTTCATTTCCCTATCCCGCCCTAAGGTTGCTTTCACAGTGGGAAGTTACAGGCTCATGTTACAGCAGCTTGTAACAGCAGCCTAACTCACAGCACATGTTCCGTTAGAGTATACTGCGTGTTCCTAGCCACATGGCTAATTAATATTCACTGCACAATAGTGTTGTCCGTATCATGAACCATTAGGATCTTTGATCCTGATCTTTTTTGTGAATCAAATCATCAGGAAGCAAGGGAGGATATGACATCACAATTGGCTTCATACAAGACAGACAAACATGGAACCTGCCATGAGCATCATTCTCTGCAAATACTATATAAAAATTCTGTGAAATCCAAACGTGGACAGTGAAATGCATATGTAATGTAAGTACAGCCAATATTTAGCTACTGATGTGTTTTTTTTCTCTGAGACCCTATACCTAACATACCTTTTGAAAAGGTGCGTTTAAATTCCTGGCTTCTCCCCGTTGGTTCAGGGTTGTTTCATGCTCGTGCGGCCCTTCAGTGGGAGACAAGTTTGTCCATTACTGCCCACCTCCCAGACCCATGTTTACACCTAATCACCCACCAATCACTCCCTGTCACTATCTGTTAACGCTATTTTTTTTTTTTATTAGGTCCCAAACTGCACCCTGGGGACTCCTGATCACCCCCCCCCCCACCCCTCAGATTCTCCCCAGACCCCCCCCCTCCCTGTGTACTGTATGCATCTATCCCCCCTGATCACCTGTCAATCACCCCCTGTCATTGCCACCCATCAATCAGCCCCTAACTTGCCCCTTGCGGGCAATCTGATCACCCACCCACACCATCAGATCGCCCGCAAACCTGCCATCAGATCACCTCCCAAGTGCATTGTTTACATCTGTTCTCTACTCTAAACACCCATTACCCATTAATCACCCCCTATCACCACCTGTCACTGTTACCCATCAGATTAAACCCTAATCTGCTCCTTGTAGGCACCCAATCAACCGCCCACATGCTCAGATTGCCCTCAGACACCCCTTATCAATTCGCCAGTGCATTATTTACATCTGTTCTTCCCTGTAATAACCCACTGATCACTTGTCAATCACCTATCAATCACCCCCTGTCACTGCCACCCATCAATCACCCCCTGTCACTGCCACCCATCAATCACCCCCTGTCACTGCCACCCATCAATCACCCCGTCACTGCCACCCATCAATCAGCCCCTAACCTGCCCCTTGCGGGCAATCTGATCACCCACCCACACCATCAGATCGCCCGCAAACCTGCCATCAGATCACCTCCCAAGTGCATTGTTTACATCTGTTCTCTCCTCTAAATACCCACTAATTACCCATCACCCCCTGTCACCACTACCCATCAGATTAGACCCCTATCTGCCCCTAGAGCACCCAATCACCCGCCCACACCCTCAGACCCCAACCCTGATCACCTCGCCAGTGCATTGCTTGCATCTATTCCCCCCACTAATCACACCTTGACACCCATCAATCACCTCCTGTCACCCCCTAGCACACCTACCCATCAGATCAGGCCCTAATTTGCCACGTGTGGGCTCCTGATCACTCGGCCAAACCCTCTGATCCCCCTCAGACCCCCTTCCAATCACCTCCCCAGTGCATTGATTGCATCTATTTTCCCCTCTAACCACCCCCTGAGACACCCATCAATCACCTCCTGTCACCCCCCTAGCACTCCTATCCATCAGACCAGGCCCAATACAACCTGTCATCTAAAAGGCCACCCTGCTTATGGCCGGTTCCACAAAATTCGCCCCCTCATAGACCACCTGTCATTTTGAGACATTTGGTTTCCAGACTGCTCACGGTTTTGGGCCCGTAAAATGCCAGGGGAGTATAGGAACCTCACAAGTGACCCCTTTTTAGAAAAAAAGACACCCCAAGGTATTCTGTTAGGTGTATGATGAGTTCATAGATTTTATTTTTTGTCAAAAGTTAGCGGAAATTGATTTTTGTTTTTTCACAAAGTGTCATTTTTCACTAACTTGTGACAAAAAATAAAATCTATAAACTCACCATACACCTAACGGAATATCTTGGGGTGTCTTCTTTCTAAAATGGGGTCACTTGTGGGGTTCCTATACTGCCCTGGCATTTTAGGGGCCCTAAACCGTGAGTAGTCTAGAAAACAAATGCCTCAAAATGACCTGTGAATAGGACGTTGGGCCCCTTAGCGCACCTAGGCTGCAAAAAAGTGTCACACGTCATATCGCCATACTCAGAAGAAGTAGTATAATGTGTTTTGGGGTGTATTTTTACACGTACCCACGCTGGGTGGGAGAAATCAATCTGTAAATTGACAATTGTGTGTAAAAAATAAAATGTCATTTAGATCAAAAAAGACATGAATTTTGTCAAAAAAATGTTTGGTTTTTTTTGGTTTTTTTTTACTTTCTGTGCTGACATTTTTCAAATAAAGTAAAATTTCTGTATACATTTTTGTCCAAATGTATTGTGCTACATGTCTTTGATAAAAAAAAAAAATCCATTCAGTGTATATTTATTGGTTTGGGTAAAAGTTACAGCGTTTACAAACTATGGTGCCAAAAGTGAATTTTCCCATTTTGAAGCATCTCTGACTTTTCTGACCACCTGTCATGTTTCATGAGGTGCTAAAATTCCAGGATAGTATAAATACCCCCCAAATGACCCCATTTTGGAAATAAGACATCCCAAAGTATTAACTGAGAGGCATGGTGAGTTCATAGATTTTATTTTTTGTCACAAGTTAGCGGAAAATGATACTTTGTGACAAAAAGTTTCCATTTCCTCTAACTTGCGACAAAAAAAATGGAATCTGCCACGGACTCACTATGCTCCTCACTGAATACCTTGAAGGGTCTACTTTCCAAAATGGGGTCATTTGTGGGGTGTGTTTACTGTCCTGGCATTTTGGGGGGTGCTAAATTGTAAGCACCCCTGTAAAGCCTAAAGGTGCTCATAGGACTTTGGGCCTAAAGGTGCCTAAAGGTGCTCATAGGACTTTGGGCCCCTTAGCGCAGTTAGGCTGCAAAAAAGTGCCACACGTGGTATCGCCGTACTCAGGAGAAGTAGTATAATGTGTTTTGTGGTGTATTTCTACACATATCCATGCTGGGTGGGAGAAATATCTCTGTAAATGACAATTTTTTGATTTTTTTTTTACACACAATTGTCCATTTCCAGAGATATTTCTCCCACTCAGCATGGGTATGTGTAAAAATACACCCCAAAACACATTATACTACTTCTCTTAAATACTGCAATACCACGTGTGGCACTTTTTTGCATCCTAACTGCGCTAAGGGGCCTAAAGTCCAATGAGTACCTTTAGGATTTCACAGGTCATTTTGCGACATTTGGTTTCAAGACTACTCCTCACGGTTTTGGGCCCCTAAAATGCCAGGGCAGTATAGGAACCCCACAAATGACCCCATTTTAGAAAGAAGACACCCCAAGGCATTCCGTTAGGAGTATGGTAAGTTCATAGATTTTATTTTTTGTCACAAGTAAGCGGAAATTGATTTTAATTTTTTTTTTCACAAAGTGTCATTTTCCGCTAACTTGTGACAAAAAAAAAATCTTCTATGAACTCACCATACTCCTAACGGAATACCTTTGGGTGTCTTCTTTCTAAAATGGGGTCATTTGTGGGGTTGTTATATTGCCCTGGCATTTTAGGGGCCCTAAACCGTGAGGAGTAGTCTTGAAACCAAATGTCGCAAAAGGACCTGTGAAATCCTAACGGTACTCATTGGACTTTGGGCCCCTTAGCGCACTTAGGGTGCAAAAGTGGTACCGCTGTACTCAGGAGAAGTAGTATAATGTGTTTTGTGGTGTATTTTTACACATACTCATGCTGGGTGGGAGAAATATCTCTGTAAATGACATTTTTTTTTTTTTTTTTTTTTTTTTTTTTTACACACACAATTGTCAATTTACAGATTGATTTCTCCCACCCAGCGTGGGTACGTGTAAAAATACACCCCAAAACACATTATACTACTTCTTCTGAGTATGGCGATATGACGTGTGACACTTTTTTGCAGCCTAGGTGCGCTAAGGGGCCCAACGTCCTATTCACAGGTCATTTTGAGGCATTTGTTTTCTAGACTACTCACGGTTTAGGGCCCCTAAAATGCCAGGGCAGTATAGGAACCCCACAAGTGACCCCATTTTAGAAAGAAGACACCCCAAGATATTCCGTTAGGTGTATGGTGAGTTTATAGATTTTATTTTTTGTCACAAGTTAGTGAAAAATGACACTTTGTGAAAAAACAATAAAAATCAATTTCCGCTAACTTTTGACAAAAAATAAAATCTATGAACTCATCATACACCTAACAGAATACCTTGGGGTGTCTTTTTTTCTAAAAAGGGGTCACTTGTGAGGTTCCTATACTCCCCTGGCATTTTACGGGCCCAAAACCGTGAGCAGTCTGGAAACCAAATGTCTCAAAATGACTGTTCAGGGGTATAAGCATCTGCAAATTTTGATGACAGGTGGTCTATGAGGGGGCGAATTTTGTGGAACCGGCCATAAGCAGGGTGGCCTTTTAGATGACAGGTTGTATTGGGCCTGGTCTGATGGATAGGAGTGCTAGGGGGGTGACAGGAGGTGATTGATGGGTGTCTCAGGGGGTGGTTAGAGGGGAAAATAGATGCAATCAATGCACTGGGGAGGTGATTGGAAGGGGGTCTGAGGGGAATCAGAGGGTTTGGCCGAGTGATCAGGAGCCCACACGGGGCAAATTAGGGCCTGATCTGATGGGTAGGTGTGCTAGGGGGTGACAGGAGGTGATTGATGGGTGTCTCAAGGTGTGATTAGTGGGGGGAATAGATGCAAGCAATGCACTGGCGAGGTGATCAGGGTTGGGGTCTGAGGGTGTGGGCGGGTGATTGGCTGCTCTAGGGGCAGATAGGGGTCTAATCTGATGGGTAGTGGTGACAGGGGGTGATGGGTAATTAGTGGGTATTAAGAGGAGAGAACAGATGTAAACAATGCACTTGGGAGGTGATCTGACGGCAGGTTTGCGGGCGATCTGATGGTGTGGGTGGGTGATCAGATTGCCCGCAAGGGGCAGGTTAGGGGCTGATTGATGGGTGGCAGTGACAGGGGGTGATTGATGGGTGGCAGTGACGGGGTGATTGATGGGTGGCAGTGACGGGGGGTGATTGATGGGTGGCAGTGACGGGGGGTGATTGATGGGTGGCAGTGACGGGGGGTGATTGATGGGTGGCAGTGACGGGGGGTGATTGATGGGTGGCAGTGACGGGGGGTGATTGATGGGTGGCAGTGACGGGGGGGTGATTGATGGGTGGCAGTGACGGGGGGTGATTGATGGGTGATTGATAGGTGATTGACAAGTGATCAGTGGGTTATTACAGGGAAGAACAGATGTAAATAATGCACTGGCGAATTGATAAGGGTTGTCTGAGGGCAATCTGAGCATGTGGGCGGCTGATTGGGTGCCCGCAAGGAGCAGATTAGGGTTTAATCTGATGGGTAACAGTGACAGGTGGTGATAGGGGGTGATTAATGGGTGTTTAGGGTAGAGAACAGATGTAAACAATGCACTTGGGAGGTGATCTGATGGCAGGTTTGCGGGCGATCTGATGGTGTGGGTGGGTGATCAGATTGCCCGCAAGGGGCAAGTTAGGGGCTGATTGATGGGTGGCAATGACAGGGGGTGATTGATGGGTGATTGACAGGTGATCAGGGGGGATAGATGCATACAGTACACGGGGGGGGGGGGGGGTCTGGGGAGAATCTGAGTGGTGGGGGGGGGGGGGTGATCAGGAGTCCCCAGGGTGCAGTTAGGGACCTAATAAAAAAAAATAGCGTTAACAGATAGTGACAGGGAGTGATTGGTGGGTGATTAGGGGAGTGATTGGGTGTAAACATGGGTCTGGGAGGTGGGCAGTAATGGACAAACTTGTCTCCCACTGAAGGGCCGCACAAGCATGAAACAACCCTGAACCAACGGGGAGAAGCCAGGAATGTAAACGCACCTTTTCAAAAGGTATGTTAGGTATAGGGTCTCAGAGAAAAAAAACACATATATCAGTAGCTAAATCTTGGCTGTACTTACATTACATATGCATTTCACTGTCCACGTTTGGATTTCACAGAATTTTTATATAGTATTTGCAGAGAATGATGCTCATGGCAGGTTCCATGTTTGTCTGTCTTGTATGAAGCCAATTGTGATGTCATATCCTCCCTTGCTTCCTGATGATTTGACTCACAAAAAAGATCAGGATCAAAGATCCTAATGGTTCATGATCCGGACAACACTATTGTGCAGTGAATATTAATTAGCCATGTGGCTAGGAACACTCAGTATACTCTAACGGAACATGTGCTGTGAGTTAGGCTGCTGTTACAAGCTGCTGTAACATGAGCCTGTAACTTCCCACTGTGAAAGCAGCCTTAGGGCGGGATAGGGAAATGAAGGGGAGGACCAAGGGAGTGCACTGGGGAGAAGAAACAGCCCCAGAATGCTTTGCAGTATCTGTTATGCGTCCTGCCGGCCTCCTTAGGGGCTTGGGAATACAGAGCCTTGCTGTTCAGCAAACATCAAACTAAGAGAGATTTTTAACTTCAGTATTGCCTTTTTGGCTTCCTTCTAAACTGTTTAACACAGGAGAATAGAGGTTTAAATTAGGTTTTGCAGCCTGACAGTTACTCTTTAAGTCTATTGGTAAAATATATAGTAACCAAACTGAAGGGGGAATCATTAAGGTTCAAAAAGCGCAGCAGCCTCAAGTACATTAACATAATGAGCTGCATAGACTTAAAGAGGAGCTGTTAGGTATAAGGTCTCAGAGAAAATAAACACATATATCAGTAGCTAAAGATTGGCTGTACTTACATTACATATGCATTTCACTGTCCACGTTTGGATTTCACAGAATTTGTATATAGTATATGCAGAGATAGATGCTCCTGACAGCTCATGGCAGGCTCCATGTTTTTCTGTCAAATGTGTCGTCATGTCCTGCCTGCTTCCTGATCACAGATAAGCTCGTACTTGAACAACACAGTGTGCAGTGAATATTAATGAGCCATGTGGCTAGGAACAATAGCTGACTCCTGCAGTGTACTCTGCCCGGAGATTTATCAGTGCTACGCGCTGGACTGATTACAAGCTGCTGTAACGTCTCATTAGCAGCCGAGGGGAGGGCCCCAGAATGCTTTGCAGTTTAGTATGCGGCTTGCGTCCTTATGGGTCTATAACAGCTTTGCTGATAAGCACACATCAAAGGTAACTGAGATTTTTATCTTCACTAATGGCTTTTGGGCTTCTTTCTAAACTGTTTAACACAGGAGAATAGAGGTTTAAATTAGCTTCTGCAGCCTGACAGTTACTCTTTAAGTAGAATTTAGGCGGGAAGCAGGATTGTGAGAGCTTACAGCATTAATAGCTATGCAGCCGTCATCAATCATCTGCAGTCCTGTTACGTAGTAGCAATAGTCAGTAGAACATGGAGAACATATAGTTATGATGCACCAGTAAGGCCAGTAGAACATGCTGGCCCAGGACTAAGGAACAAAGCCATACGATCTTCAGAATAACAGACAAAAAGGTTGAAGATAAATGTATAGTAGAAAAAAAGGTATACATTTTAAACCTAAATGAGCGCTGTCCTGATATATAGTATCCAGCAGCCCTTGGAAGGCAAAGTCATAGGCAATATAAGGGTTATGATGGGTAAAGAAAAAGGTTTTAAGGCTCCCAAGAATGTCAAATAGTAAAAGTAAGGGTACTTGGCCATCTAGGTATTGTCAGAAATGGAAGGACAATCTGATCGGTTCCCTGTGGGGACGTTCCAGGATCATTGCGGCCTAGGTGCTCGCAGCGGTAATGGAGGATCAGTGACCTCGAGGTGTTTGTTCTCAGTTTGTAGGAGATCTTTGCCCTGTTCAACTGACTTAAAGGGATCCTGAAGCGAGTAATATGATTTAAAATAAACACATAATGCACCTGCAAATGAACATTACATACTAACCTCCCCATCAGATCCTATCAGAAGCTCACAGTTTTCTTCTTACCATGATCCTTTCCATTTCTGACAATATTTTGTCAGAACTGAAATATACCAGCAGCTGTCAGTTTAAACTGAAGGTGCAAGGTAATATCCATGTTTGCCTATGGCTCAAGTGGGTGATATTACAGTTTAACTGTGCTGACCAGGAAGATGATATAGGGTAATGTCCATTTCAAAATGGAGAACGGAGAATTCCATTGATCACAGTGGCTAAATGGGGTGCAGGAGAGAAGAAAGAGATAGATGAGTAGACTACACAGGAGGGAAGTATGACCTATGTATGGTTATTTTGACTTATTTTCAGTTCAGGTTCTCTTTAATGATGTACTTGCGACCGTTGAAGGGGAGTATCAGCTGGCAAGGGTAGCCCCATCTGTATCTGATCTTTTCCCTTAGGGCCCGTGTACACTTGTGCGGTGGGAATAATGTTGCAATAACCAAGACAAATGGTTAAACAAAATGTGTGGATTTTAATTACAGTAGCATGTAATATTTTAAAACTATAATGGCTGAAACCTGAGGAATGAATTTTTTCCATTTTTTTCTTATTCCCATTATAATGCGTTTAGAATTAAATAATTCTTAGCATAATGTACCACCCAAAGAAAGCCTAATTGGTGCGGGGGAAAAACAAGGTGTATCGATCATTTTGTTGTGATAAGTAGTGATAAAGTTATTTGGGGAATGAAAGGGAGGAGCGCTGAAATGGAAAAATTCCTCTTGTCCATAAGGTGAAACCTACCCGCAGGCAGAAATGGTTAAACAAAGGGAGCGGACGATCAACAAGAAATCACTAAGGATAATGGATCGCACTCTCGGGGCCTACTGCATTAAGATTACTGTACCACATATGAAAAGCCTCCAGGATATCCTCAGAAGTAGAACCTTCTATACCTGCCACTGTAATAATCCTTGGGGTTCGTACTATGGAGGCTAGTAGTTTGCTGAATTTATTTCCAAATTCAAAGACTTTTTGTAAGCAGTGCTGGACTGGGCCACTGGGGAGACTGGAAAATACCCAGCGGGCCATCTTGTACTTTAAAAATGGTGATTCTCTCTTACGAGGCCTCCCCCGCAGTGTGCCTCCTAGTCTCTGGTGCCTCTTTTTCAATCAGACCTCAGATCAGGGGTGACCGGAGAGAGGCAGAGCAGGGTGCACACTACCAGGGGAACGTCATTGGTCACTTCCTGTATGTAAAGTGTACCGGGTGGGTAGGGTGTGCACTGCTCGGCCTCTCTCCGATCACCACTGATCTGAGGTCTGTGAGTAGCGTTAGCATAGTGACCAGCCCACCAACCCAGCAAAGCCCCCAGCCCAGCTAAGCACCCAGCAAAGCGCCCAACCCTCTCCAACACCAAGCCCTCTTTAGCTAGCACTAGCTACCTAATACTGATTTATATGGGCACATAGCTACTTAACCAATTAACGGCAAACTGACTTATTAAAACTTCCCATTTGAGCCTGTTAATGGCAACAGGCCGTTTTAAGAAGTCACTCGCTCCCGCCGCTGCTCCCACCGCTGCTCCCACCGCAGTTACCAGTCGGATCTCCGTGTTCTGGGATTGGGGAAGAGGCCCGAGTGGTCCTCTACCCAATCGCAATGCCTGGAATGAATGGACGTGACCGCGATCAGCGGCCGCATCCATTCATAAAACAGGAAGCCGTCACTGTTCAGTAAAATGTGTGTGTAAAAGTAAAAAACTAGCGCCATTTAGTGCCCAAAAAGTAAAATTACACTTGCAGGCACATACATACACAATATGAAAAAATTAATTACTTAACACTCTTCTCCCCCCTGTAAAAAAAAAAAAGAAAAAGCAGTCTAAAAAAAATACATAAATAGTTGCTTTAGGTACTTTTTTCCCTTTTATATATGAGGGAGAATTACTTTTACTTTCCTACATAGGGGCTTGTAATTATGGACCGGACAAAAAAACTAGAAAAATGTCGCCTACAATTCTAAATAATATATTGTCGTCATACATTGTGATAGGGACATAATTTAAACGGTTTAAGGCCCCGTTCACACTTGCGGTTTAGTAAAAACCGCACCGGATGTCCGGACCGCACCGTATCCGGACCGGACCTGATCCGTACGGTTCCTATCCGGATCCGGTCCGTTTGCATCCGGTTTCCGTGCGGTGTGAACACGGTTGCGGTCCGGATCCGGTTTCTTAAGGAGATACACATCCTGTAAATACCTGGGGTCTGGGAGGTCAGCAGAAGGGTCTGGGGTCATTGTTGGAGACAAGTGGACGTGTGGAGACCATCCGTGGATACAGAGACTGCAGTTGGGACCATGGATCCAGGCATTTTTTACTCGTAAACCTGGGAATTCTCTCCTTCCTGTTGTTCGCCTCCTTGTCAGACATATCAGACATGTTGCTGCCAAAAAGAGCTCCAGCATGAAATCGCTGCTGCCCCACTCTTTGAACGCTGTGGTCCCCATCCAAAATGCATAGGAAGTGGGGTAGAATGTCCGGTTTTTGTAGCCAGTGTGTTGTGCGCTCTCCGGCTCTCATTGCTTTGTATTGGCCGGATGGTGCAGTCCGGCTCCGCCCCGGATACGGCTGCCGGAGGAGCCGGACCAAAAAATTGCGCATGTTGGAACGGACGCCGGAGTCCGGATCCGGTCCGGCTCCGGTCCGGCAGAACGGACGCATGTGAACGGACGCATAGGCTTTCATTGCTATGCCGTGCGTCCGTTCCGTCCGTTCTGCAAGCGGTCCGGCTCCGGCACGGCGATTCCGGATGGCCACCGCTAATGTGAACCGGGCCTAATAATCGGGACAACTGGGCAAACAAAATGTGTCGGTTTTAACCACGGGAGAATGTTTAATTTTCAAACTATAATGGCCCAAAACTGAGAAATAATGAATTTTTTGCATTTTCTTATTGTTCCCATTCTTACGCATTTAGAATAAAAAAAATCTTAGCAAAATGTACTACTCACAGAAAGCCTAATTGGTGGGGGAAAAAAACGAGGTATAGATCATTTTGTTGTGATAAGTAGGCTCTGCCTGTTCAGTAAGCCAGCACCTATTCAGTAGGAGACCTTGGGCAAGACTCCCTAACACTGCTACTGCGTATAGAGCGCGTCCTAGTGGCTGCAGCTCTGGTGCTTGGAGTCCGCCAGGAGAAAAGCACGATATAAATGTTCTGTGTCTATGTTCTGTGTTTTAGTAATAAAGTTGTTAGGGAATTAAAGGGAGGAGCACTGACAGGTGAAAATTTCTCCTTGGGGGTGAACTGGTTAATTCTGTTTTCTTGGTAACATGGCTATTTAATTTATCTACAAAGAGCCCACTTGGCTACTCCATTGTTTTATCTTGACACCTTTGTTCATTGTAAGGCACATAGTTAACTTTAATGAGGGCTTTTTTTTTAAATTAAAATAGCTGTGCCCCTAAAATACGAGAAGTTTTGGGCTGCATAGACGTGAGACATCAACGGCTTTCTGAGCCAAGTGAGTTTCTTGGAGACACAGTATATCTGGGCTAAGTTTCTTCATATAATCAAACACTAGTCTAAGTTTAATTGGGTGGTTCATACCCCTAAAACTCCAGGAGAGACTTATGAAGTTGGCCATTTCAAAAATCAGAGATAACCATGACCTCAAATATTCAAATAAGGTAATGGGAGCTGATGGCAACCGAACCCCCATCCCACCCCGCAAGTTGCCCCAAAGCACAATCTGCTTTATTCCCCAGCCAAAACAAAAAAATGCATTTGGGAATGTGAGACCAGAGGCAAGCTCCATATCCCCACTTATAAAAATTACAGAAGATCCACTTATGAGCAGTACTTTAAACACACCCAAAGCATGTTCCTCATGCAAAGTAATTACTGAACTCAACAAATAGGCAATGTTTGTGGCCTTAGGTTTAACACCGAGAAATCTCTCAACATTTGTCCCCATCATTCTGCATAAAGTATAGTATTGATCAAATTATAGTTAAAGCATAAAATAAGGAAGTTTTATAAACAATTATGTGAATAAAAAAAGGAGCTGGAACAGTGTAACATTTAGAAGTAAAATGTTCCATCGTACTACACACATCAAATCATACACAAATAATGAAATATAATACCAGCCTTATGGTATAACTCTAGTGTCCTATACAGGCTGATTATTAGAACGACAACCTGTACAAAATGAAGATGTTAAAACAGCAATACTGCAGAAAATAGATGTAAACAGTAAGAACTAGAACAAATTCCAAAGGCAAATTGCGGGGCTTTAAATGAACAAATTATTGTTTATTCTTCTTAGTACATGATTCTTTCAGATTACAGGACAGGCATACAGACTCAAATTCGGATACTCAAATCGCAAAAGGACTGCCTGACACGTGTTTCACGGCCAACCGCCGCTTCCTCAGAGGCACACAGTATACATATACATCCAAATTGGACCCTCAAAGATACCAGTCCGCAATCTGATCAAAGAATAAGGTGAACCCTCACCACCGATAACCTGGACATACGTCCATGGATAAAGAGAGATTTATCATGTACTAAGAAGAATAAAGAATAATTTGTTCATTTAAAGCCCCGCAATTTGCCTTTGGAATTTGTATAGTAACTTTGGGGTGGAACATTGTTACCTGTTTTTTATTATTTGCCTTGAGTAAGAACTAGTAGCATGACTATGGCTAATATTAACCCCTTGGGTGCCAGCAATCTCTGGCCCCGTAACCACTTGAGAACCACAGTCTTTCTACCCCTTAAGGACCAGAGCCTTTTTTTCCATTCAGACCACTGCAGCTTTCACGGTTTATTGCTCGCTCATACAACCTACCATCTAAATGAATTTTCCCTCCTTTTCTTGTCACTAATACAGCTTTCTGTTGGTGCTATTTGATTGCTGCTGCGATTTTTAGACATGAATTTTGTCAAAAAAATATTTTTTTTAACTTTCTGTGCTGACATTTTTCAAATAAAGTAAAATTTCTTTATACATTTTTGTCCAAATTTATTCTGCTACATGTCTTTGATAAAGAAAAAAAAATCAAGTGTATATTTATTGGTTTGGGTAAAAGTTATAGCATTTACAAACTATGGTGCCAAAAGTGAATTTTACCATTTTGAAGCATCTCTGACTTTTCTGAACACCTGTCAGGTTTCATGAGGTGCTAAAATTCCAGGATTCCAGGATAGTATAAATACCCACCAAATGACCCCATTTTGGAAAGAAGACATCCCAAAGTATTCACTAAGAGGCATGGTGAGTTCATAGAATTTATTTTTTGTCACAAGTTAGTGGAAAATTACACTTGGAAACAAAAATAAAACAAAAATTTCCATTTTTGCTTACTTGTGACAAAAAAAAAAGAAATCTGCCACGGACTCACCATGCCCCTCTCTGAATACCTTGGGGTGTCTACTTTCCAAAATGGGGTCATTTGTGGGGTGTTTACTGTCCTGGCATTTTGGGGAGTGCTAAATTGTAAGCACCCCTGTAAAGCCTAAAGGTGCTCATAGGACTTTGGACCCCTTAGCGCACCTAGGCTGCAAAAAGGGGTCACACATGTGGTATCGCCGTACTCAGTAGAAGTAGTATGTTTTTGTGGTGTATTTTTTACATATACCCATGCTGGGTGGAAGAAATATCTCTGCAAATTACAATTTTTTTTGATTTTTTTTTTTTACACACAATTGTCCATTTACAGAGATCTTTCTCCCACCCAGCATGGTTATGTGTAAAAATACACCCCAAAACACATTATACTACTTCTTCTGAGTATGGCGATATGACGTATGACACTTTTTTGCAGCCTAGGTGCGCTAAGGGGCCTAACGTCCTATTCACAATTCATTTTGAGGCATTTGGTTTCTAGACTACTCCTCAGTTTAGGGCCCCTCAAATGCTAGGGCAGTATAGGAACCCCACAAGTGACCCCATTTTAGAAAGACACCCCAAGGTATTCCGTTAGGTGCATTGTGAGCTCATAGAAGATTTTATTTTTTGTCACAAGTTAGCGGAAATTGATTTTTATTGTGGTTTTTTTTTTTTTTCCCCACAAAGTGTCATTTTCCACTAACTTGTGACAAATAATAAAATCTTCTATGAACTCATCATACTCCTAACGGAATACCTTGGGGTGTCTTCTTTCTAAAATGGGGTCACTTGGTGGGGTTCCTATACTGCCCTGGCATTTTAGGGGTCCAAAACCGTGAGGAGTAGTCTGAAAACAAAATGCCTGTTCAGGGGTATAAGCAACTACAAATTTTGACAGGTGGTCTATGAGGGGCCGAATTTTGTGGAACCGGTCATAAGCAGGGTGGCCTCATAGATGACAGGTTGTATTGGCACTGAAGTGCAGGATGTTCTCAAATCGTGACCTGGACATGGCAGCAGAGAACATGGGCATGTGATGTATTGGGTGCGTAGACCAATAAGACCGCAATACATTATTTTTGACTAGACCCATGTTAAGTAGAAGGCCCCAAAAAATGTTACGTTCGGAAACTTGGAGTGGTTTCCACCGAAAAGGCTGGGCATGGTAGCTTCTTGGATTGGCCTTTGCGTATTGTGTGGCATAACGGTTGGTCTCAGCGACAATTAAGTCGTAGAGACCAGCAGTGATCAGGAAAAAAAAATTCTTTCACTGCGGTGGGGCGGGTGAGGGTTTGGCTGGGTGATCAGAAGCCCGCAGGGGGCAGATTAGGGCCTGATCTGATGGATAGAAGTGCTAGGGGGTGACAGGAGGTGATTGATGGCTTTCTCAGTGGGTGATTAGAGGGGAGAATGGATGCAATCAATGCACTGGGGAGGTGATCGGAAGGGGGTCTGAGGGGGATCTGAGGGTTTGGACGAGTGATCAGGAGCCCACACGGGGCAAATTAGGGCCTGATCTGATGGGTAGGTGTGCTAGGGAGTGACAGGTGGTGACAGGAGGCGATTGATGGGTGTCTCAAGGTGTGATTAGAGGGGGGAATAGATGCAAGCAATGCACTGGGGAGGTGATCGGGGGGGGGGGGGGGGGTCTGAGGGCGATCCGAGGGTGTGGGCGGACGCGCGATCCCCGGCAGGACAGAGCAGAACGAGCCGCCGCCGATGTGCGCATTGCGGTCTTTCTGCGGGCCACTTTGCCGCCGCCCATCGGCTGTGGGCGGTCGGCAAGTGGTTAAGGACCCGGTCTTTAAGAAGCCAGAGACCCTGTATGTCAATGTGAGCTAATGTGATTAGCTTACAGTGATCACGTTTTCGGGAGCCAGTAAAAGTGGCTCCTGACTGGCTGACAGGGCTCTGCCGTCATAGAGATGGCAGAGACAGGGGCCTGTGCTGGGTGCAGAGTGGCGCGATCGGCGGTAGCATGTGGCAAAGCATTTGAAATCTATGTACTGTCAGAGCCGCGTAGCCACCTGCAGGACGAAGGTTTCAACCAACGTGGTCCGCAGGTAGTTAGGCCTTTTAAAGGTAAATAAAGGTGTAGAAGACTCCTAAGAGCAGATACACCCAGGGCTTCAGCCCAAGGCAAAATAAATGTCGGTACCCTTAGCTGGTCAGTGAATTAGGACGAGGGGCTGTATGCATAAACCAGGTCCTTTGTATACGAGACCTAGCAAAACGAGCTGATTCCAGTTTCTAGCACCAGTTATCAAGAAGATCATGCAATCCCATTAAAACAGGGAGCATACAGCAAACACCGGGACTAGAACTCCTCCATGAACATAATTGTAATC
This sequence comes from Hyperolius riggenbachi, assembly GCF_040937935.1. Lineage (NCBI taxonomy): Eukaryota > Metazoa > Chordata > Amphibia > Anura > Hyperoliidae > Hyperolius > Hyperolius riggenbachi. The sequence continues at coordinate 379,577,884 of NC_090647.1, read as the reverse complement.
CAAAAGGGAGCTGGTGATTAACCTCCTTAGCGGTAACCCCGTGTGTGACACGGGGTAAGCCGCCGGAGGGTGCCGCTCAGGCCCTGCTGGGCCGATTTACTTCATTTTTTTTTTTGCTGGACGCAGCTAGCACTTTGCTAGCTGCGCCAGCACCCCGATCGCCGCTATCCGGTGCGGCGCGTGCCCCCCCAGACCCCGAGCGCTGCCTGGCCAATCAGTGCCAGGCAGCGCCGAGGGGTAGATAGGGTCTCCCAATGACGTCCCGACGTCGCTGACGTCATTCCGCCCCGTCGCCATGGCGACGGGGGAAGCCCTCCAGGAAATCCCGTTCTTTGAACGGGATTTCCTGATCGCCTATCGCCGGAGGCGATCGGCGGGGCTGGGGGGATGCCGCTGAGCAGCGGCTATCATGTAGCGAGCCCTCGGCTCGCTACATGATTTAAAAAAAAAATAATTAAAAAAAAACTGCTGCGCTGCCCCCTGGCGGTATTTTTCATACCGCCAAGGGGGTTAAAGAAACATCGGTGAGTTTGCCCTTCATATTCAGATGGCCAGGAAGTGCAAGCAGAAGGACTAACCTTCTGTTAGGAGAGGGAGGATTGTCGGCTAGATTAGAGCCAATACGTTCTAGCCAGGAGGTCGCCACTTTTCGGGGAGCAGGAAGAACAGAGATCTATGGTTGTAAATGAAATGCAATTTAGCTGGAAAAGGCATACACTCTTTCTTGGTGGAAAATGTATAGCAAAGAAATGCCTCTTCTGGCAAATGTGCCTTCAGAGAGAATATTTAGTACCAGCGGACACATCTTGTCTCCTTGATGGTCAAAAATGAACCCTGAAACTCAACAGGCTTACATTTCTTCATCATAACCTGGCCTAAAGAAATACTACATGTCAATCTCTCATGATCTAAACTAAAGTGTCACCATGGGAGGATTTAGTGTCTATTCCTGCTCTGTTGGCAATTGGATTGGCCTTTACTTTTCGTATTGTTGGTGTTTTTGACATTTAGAAGAGTAACTATTTTGAGCATTACAGGACACTAATCCTCACGGCTCTGTTCAAAGTAAAAATGTATTTTAGATTTGGTTTGACTTGACCACTTCACCCCAAGGCGGTTTTTACCCTAACAGACGAGCGATTTTCACCTTTCAGTGCTCATCCCTTTAATTTGCCAATAGCTTAATCACTACTAATCAGAATGAAATGATCTATAACCTTGTTTTTTTCACCACCAATTTGGCTTTTTGGGGGTGATATTTGTTTTCAGTAATTACTTTGTTTTCTATGCATTTTAAATGGAAAAACGAGGAAAAAAACACTATTTCTCAAATTTCATCCCCTATAGTTTTAATATAAACACTGCTACTGTACATTAAACCCACACATTTTATCTGCCTATTTGTCCTGGTTATCACCAGGGCTGTGAAGTCGGGACAAAAATACTCCAACTCCTCAGTTTATGAAACTCCGACTCCGGGTACCCAAAATGGCTCCGACTAATTAGTCTAATACTTAACAGGGCTGTGGATTTTGTACAAAAATCATCCGACTCCTCAGTTTATGAAATCAACGACTCCAACTCCGACTCCAGGTGCCCAAAATTGCCCCGACTCCTCGACTCCGAATCCACAGCCCTGGTTACCAAACCCACGGTTTAAATTATGTCCCTAGTACAAAATATGGTGACAATATATTATTTGGAAATAAGTGTCTTTTTTTTTTCTATGTTGTGTTTTTTCTGTTTTTTCATTGCACGCTACCAATGGTTACAAGCCATGTAGCTGTAATACACCCTCATGGCATACATATTTAAAAAGCTTAGTCCCTAAGGTAACTATTTGTGTTCTCTTTTCAATTCTGTCACTTTTGGTGTTTTTTTTTTTTTTACAAGTGTTTTATTTTGATGCAGAGTATATGAAAATAATACTTTTATTGCTTTTGATTCAGTTTGCTGCAAAACAAAAATCACATGAGCTATTCCTTGGCTCTCAAACACCCCAAATTCTCTTCTCTCACTTGTACGGTTAAAATTATACCCTATATACATCATCAGATAGCTTTTTGGCCACGCAATACACTGTTAACCATGGGCACTGCCCATGGATTTTCCAAGGCCATTTTTTGCACTAAAAGTAATAGTCATTATTTCCTAGCAAAGCCCCTGGAGTCTCAGAACATTCTAAACGGGTCATAAATGTCACCATTCTGAAAACTAGAGACCCAGACGTACTCAGATATACAAATTTTATAACATTTGGACTTATGTGGCTTTGCTGAAACTGCACCAAAACTCTGAAAATTGTATTTTTTAAGTTTGTTTTTTTTTTCCATTTTGACACAAAAACAAATGCACATGACCTAGGCCTCAGTTCTTAAACACCCCAAATTCTCTTTTGTTTGTCACGGTTAAAATGATACCCTATATACGTTATCAGATAGCTTTTTGACCATGCAATACACTGTTAACCATGAACAGTGCCAATGGATTTTTCAAGGCCATTTTTTTTTTTTTTTTTTTTTTTTGCACCAAATGTAACAATGTAATTCTTTCTTCTCAAAGCCCCTGGAGTCTAAAATCATTCAATAAATCATTTTAAAACACAACAAAATGTATTCTACAACTCAGCATAGTTAAAATGATACCAAATATGGCTAATTTGTAAATAGAATAATTAAAGTGAAATCTATATCACAACCCTTAACACGCACATTGGAACTCACCATTGCAGGTCTAGCAGGATGGACGCCAAGGCAAGCCACTGGTCAGACGATGGGGGTGGTCTGCAGAGTAAAGTCTTGTGGCTAACACTATCACCTTGCAATAGAAAGTCCAAGCGAAAAAAAAAGATTTTTGGAGGAATCCCAAGACACCTACAACCAATCTTCAGGGTTTCCTCACATACCCCAAAAACAGTGGTAGGTTAAATGTAGACTAGTGGTAACTGAGCTCCTTTGAGGGACATTAGGTGACAAATGTAAGTAGAGAGGAGAAAATAAAGCCCAGTGAAAATTTTGGGTTATTAAAAAAATAAAAATAATAATGTCTAATAACTGTTGAGGGTATGATAAGCCTCAAAGCAGTCGGCAACACAGAGTCCTGGCAGTGTGGGGCACTTTGGCCAGTGGTATCTGCTGTCACTCCGCATCTTGTTCTTAGTGCACACCCGGCATCTTTTCTGTGGCTTCTGCTTGATTTCATTTGGGGGTGTCAGGGCCGGAAAATGTCTTCCACTTAGACGAACGGTGTCCTCTATCTGCACTGGGCTGACGACATCCCTAATTTGCCCACTTTCAGTTACCATCGACCTTATCACTTCCCGCTGAAACTGGAGGAAGCTGTCATCGTGGCCTGTCTTTTTAAAAACCACAAAGGCATTGTGCATAGCCATTTGTAACAGGTAAAAAAAAAGGTTTTTTTTGTACCATGCTCTGTTTTTTTTTTTTTGTTTGTTTTTTTTTAAGTAGGGAGCCAGCATTTGGTCTGAAAGATCCACCGCACCCATCTTCTTGTTGTATTCAATCAATGCCACTGGCTTTTCAATGCGTTCCCTCCATGTTGTGACAGGAACCATTGCCTCGTTGTGGATTGATGTGAGAATCAATACGTCTCTCTTGTCCCTAAATTTGACAGCGAGGAGCTCGCCACACCTGAGACTGCAGGATTCCCCGTGTTTTAATTTTTTATTAACCACCTGTGGTGGGAGGCCTTTGCGATTTGCTCTTGCCGTCCCACGGGCGCCAGTCTGGGAAGCGTACAAGAATTTAAAGAGTGGAATGCTTGTGTAGTAGTTATCCACATACGCATGATAGCCTTGGTGGAGGAGTGGATTAGCTAGTTCCACCACAATTTTCCCACAGGTAGGCATGTCTGGGCACCCAACTGGCTGTAAAAGGCTATTTTCCCCTCGTATATCATGAAAGCGTATGTGTAGGCAGTGCCGCATTCACATAGCTTGTAAAATTTTATCCCATATTTAGCAGCCTTACTTGGGATGTACTGCTTGATCCCCAATCTGCCATGGAAGGGTAGGAGGGATTCATCCACTGCTATTTCTTTTGCTGGGGTGTATATTTCTCTAAATTTTGTAGAGAGGATGTCGATAGGCCTCAACTTAAAAAGTTTGTCGTAGGCAGGGTCACCTTTGGGTGCGCTTTGAGTATTGTCATTAAAGTGCAGACATTTTGCTAGATCCTCAAAGCGCTGTCTGCCCATTGTAGCTGGAAACAAGGGTGTACTGTGTAAAATGTCCTCTCTGGCTGTTGGAGTATGCCCATATGTAGTGTTAGGGCCAGAAAAGTTTTTATCTGTTAGTGGTGGGCTGCCATCTTCTGGTCATACGAGAAGAGGGGTTCTGGGCTAAAAAATGCTGCGCATACAAATTTGTTTGCATGACAGTATGCTGCAGCAAATCCTCAGTCACAAAAAGGCTAAAAAAGTCCACAGGCCTAAAATTGTCTGTGGGCACCGAGCTCCCGCTTGCCCCTGTAAAAGGCTGGATGTTGGGCTTTTCTAAGTTAGCGGGTGACCAGGTGCCACTAATTCCTCAGGAACTGGTGGCCGGACAATTCGCCTTGGCCTGGCTCATGTGTGACCTGTGCTGCCAGCTGCAGCCATGCTGCCCACCAAGCCCCCTGCTATGGCACCTGATGGGTCAGTGGATTCCTCATCCCTCCTGTTACGGCGAGATGGCGGCCCTGCGGTCTCTGAATTGTCAGATTCTGACTCAGTCAGTCGCAATCGTCCCCACTGCTGCTGCTCTGCTGGAGGATGGCGGCTGCCTCCTCAGAACAAAAGAGCCTCCCTGCCATAGCAAACAAAAGGATGGATGGATAAGAATGAGAATAGAAATAGTTTTGTGTTTTTGTTTTTTTTTTATTTTATTTTTTTATGGAAAAATGAAAAAGGAATAGAAGAATAAAGGTAGAACTATAGGTCGGGAGGGTAGAGAGAGGAAAAGTACAAAAAGTGGGAAAAATAAAGAATGAGGGCTATTTAGCTAAGGAGGGAGAGGATAAAGGGTTAATTAGCCAAATATGGGGTTAAAATTTTATAGGGGGAAAATGCCTACCAGAGTCTCTCTCCAAGCTCCTGTCACCTCTGATTGCTGATTGACAGCTATCTGAGGTGATATATGAGCTGGAGGAGGGAAAATAACTTTACAAACATTCTAAGACTGCTTACACACTAAGACGTTACAGGCGCACGTTAGTGCAGCCTGTAACGCTTCCCCACTGCACAGCAATGTAACACAAGTGGGCTGTTCACACAGCCCACGTTGCGTTACATGTAACGCTGCACGTTCTCCCGAAAGTGCAGCATGCTACGGCGTTACAGCGGCTTAAGCCGCGTTAGACTGTTTGCACATGCTCAGTCATGTTGGGGAGGAGCGGAGAGCGGCCAGGCACATGGCTAATTAATATTCACTGCATGTTGTGACGTGCAGTGTTTACTTCCTGGTGCGGCCGCTCTGTGCGGCGATTGGCTGGCGGGACCACGTGATGCCGCATGCGCCCAAGAGTACGCATCACGGACGCCAGAGTGAGCTGCACAACGCGGCTCAGTCTGACGTCCACATCAAAGAGCACCAGGCCTTGCTTTAGGTGCACGTTATGCGACCTTAACGTAGCACCTAACGAAACGTCTTGGTGTGCAAGTAGCCTAAAAGCTGATCACTGTTACTGGCTTGTAACTGTGATCAGCCTTTATTCTAACTACTGGATTGGCTCAGGGCATACTGAATGCCCATTCCCAATCAGTTATCTCTGGGTAAAAGCCATGGGAGTGGAAAAAAAAGGCATGGGAGCACACTCAGCAGCAGCGTGTGACTTATTAATACAATACAATAACATTTCTATAGCGCTTTTCTCCCATAGGACTCAAAGCGCTTAGGCTCTCTCAGATTCAGTAATTGGTAGTAGGATAAAGTATTCACACAACAAAAGTTATATTTCTGCAAATGCCAAACTGAACAGGTGAGTTTTCAGTCTGGATTTAAACACGTCCAGGGATGGATCTGTCCTGATCTGTTGAGGTAAGGAGTTCCAAAACGTAGGGGCAGCATGACAGAAGGCTCTGGGACCAAAATTTTCCAAGTGGACTCTGGGTATGACTAGATTATTAGAACCTGTGGATCTGAGAATGCGGGGATTGCTATGCAGCTGCAACATATCTTTCATGTATCCAGGGCCTAGATTATTCAGGGTTTTAAATGTCAGTAGGCAGATCTTGAATAGGACCCTCCATGCTATAGGTAGCCAGTGAAGGGAGTGCAGGACTGGCGTTATGTGGCAGTGACGGGGTTGGTTGGTTAGCAGTCTGGCAGCAGTATTCTGTATCAGCTGTAGGCGGTACAAGACCTTTTTTGGAAGGCCAGTGTAGAGAGCATTACAGTAGTCCAGTCGGGATGTGATGAAGGCATGCACTAAGGTTTGCAGATCTTCTGGGGGGATGAGGTGCTTGATTTTTGCAATGTTCTTCAGGTGAAAATAGGATGATTTCACCACAGCAGAGATTTGAGTTCTGAAGTTTAAATCCCCATCAATTAGAACTCCCAGGCTACGCACATGATCAGAGCTGCGTAGATCCGTGCCTCCTATTCCCAGTGGTGAAGACTGCAAGTTAAGTTTTTTTTTTTGTTTTTTTTTTTTTGTTATCATGCTCTGCCCTCCAATCAGGACTTCAGTTTTTGCATTTAGTTTCAGCCAGTTGTCATTCATCCATTGCTGTAGTTCACGTAAGCAGGCGTTTATAGTTAGAGTTGGGTCTGTCACACCAGGCTTGAAGGAAAGATATAGTTGGGTGTCGTCTGCATAGCAGTGGTATGTCAGGCCATGTTTCTGGATTCGTTTTCCAAGCGGTAACATGTAAATTGTGAAAAGCAGGGGAGAGAGGATTGAGCCCTGGGGCACCCCATACTTAAGTGATACAGGGGTGGACAGGAAGGGCCCCATAGACACTTTTTGGGTTCTGCGAGGAGAACGCCAGCGCATACCGCTAAGGCTGCATCTGAAATGACCACCAGCTCAGTGTGCAGCACCTAAATAGACTTCCTGCACAACTTCGCATTCAATTCAGATGCAAATCACATGCAAATCTGCTACTACTTATTATGCAAACAGGAAACTCAGGAGGATGGGCTGGGAGCAGCTAACCTGATAGTTACCTAGTTACAAAGTTAAAAAAAGGTGGGAGGAAAGGCTGCGCATCCCTAAACACATGTTGCAATTGAATGGTTAATCGCACAGGCATACACCGCCTCTGCCAGACTGAAAAATGCATGCCCTGCATCCAAGACAAGTGCTAACATTTATTAAGCTAGGAGGAACTTTAGCTTCCAATATGGTTTGCATGCAAAGTATATTATACTAGACACTTGCGCCACGGTGAGGCAAATCTCCGGGCAAGTGACCTAACCTAAATTAAAACCTTGGGAGCAGCTAACTTTGCTTAACTTTGTAATTATGTAACTATCAGGTTAGCTCAGGGGTAGGGAACCTTGGCTCTCCAGCTGTGATAAAACTACAAATCCCAGCATGCATTTGCCTTTATTAATAATGGGTGTGGCTGTCAGAATCCTGCAATGCATTTTGGGACTTGTAGTTCCTTAACAGCTGGAGAGCCAAGGTTCCCTACCCCTGGGTTAGCTGCTCCCGGCCCCTCCTCCTGAGTTTCCTGTTTGCATAATAAGTAGTAGCAGATTTGCATCTGAATTGAATGTGAGGTGTGCAGGAAGTCTATTTAGGTGCTGCACACTGAGCTGGTAGTCATTTCAGATGCAGCCTTAGCGGTATGCGTCGGCATTCTCCTCGCTGTTAAACAAAATGTAAGTTACACATTTTTTTTTTTTGCTTAGCTGCTCCCAAGGTTTTAAATTTAGGTTAGGTCACTTGCCCGGAGGTTTGCCTCACCGTGGCGCAAGTGTCTAGTATAATATACTTTGCATGCAAACCATATTGGAAGCTAAAGTTCCTCCTAGCTTAATAAATGTTAGCACTTGTCTTGGATGCAGGGCATGCATTTTTTTAGTCTGGCAGAGGCGGTGTATGCCTGTGCGATTAACCATTCAATTGCAACATGTGTTTAAGGCGCAGCCTTTCCCCCCACCTTTTCTTAACTTTGTGGGTTCTGCCACTCAAGAAGGATTGGAACCACTGAAGAACTATGCCATCAATGCCGCAGTATTCCTGTAGCCTGTTTATCAGGATGTCATGGTCAACTGTATCAAAGGCTGCAGAAAGGTCTAGCAGTATGAGAATCGAGCACTCTCCTCTGTCTCTTGCCATTATTGCCATATTAAAACGTCCTGGAGCCGTTAAGAGGCTCCAACAGGACGTTTTAGTACGCCTGCTTGTCACTAAGTGGTTAAAGGGAACCTGAGTTGAAAGATTGCCTGACAGCCCTGCTGATCCTCTGCCTATAATACTTTTCACCATAGACCCTGGACAAGTATGCAGCAGATCCGGTGCTTTGACTTGTCTGACTAGATTAGCTGTATGCTTGCTTCAGGGTTGTGAGGTGTGAGGTAACTCACACTATTGACGCCAGAAGATCAACAGTACTGTCAAGCAACTGGTATTTCCTAAAAGAAAAAAGATGGCAGCCTGAATCTCCTCCATATCCCTCTTACCTCAGGTTTCCTTTAACCTCCTGAGTGTTCTGGACGAGCTGAGCTCGTCCAGAGACGCCGGAGGGTGCCGCTCATGCTAATGCTGGGCCGATTTCAATCAAATAAAAAGCAGAACACGCAGCCGGCACTTTGCCAGCCGTGTGTGCTACCTGATCGCCGCGTGCAGCGGCGAAAGAGGGTCCCCCCCAGCCGCCCGAGCCCAGCGCAGCCGGACCAAACAGTTCCGGCCAGCGCTAAGGGCTGGATCGGAGGCGGCTGACGTCAGGACGACGACTGACTTCTTAATAGAACGCCAGGCAGGTTAAAAAAAAAAAAAAAAAAGTCCTGCAATATTTCTTTCCCATTTATGCCATTTAAAAGGAAATACAGAAAGATTACTTTTTGTTTGTAAGACCTGGTTTCTTTTCTTAAAATGTACAAACTGTATAAGTACAACTGCTATAGTTTTTATATATGTTACAGCCAGAAGCCAAAGTTGGCCACTTCAGGATCTGGCCGATCAATTCCCAAACTGGCAAGGCAGAACACAAACTGACAAACTCCATAGCTGTCCAGCCAAGTCACAAAAATCTGAGTGCCAGCGGGGGTGTCTGATGCCCCCAGGCTCCCTCTTTTCTTTTCCATACTGTGTCCCAACTTCTGCTCGCCGTCTCCTCTCATAGTGATGATGAAGTAGATGGTCAGAGGGTCTGTGTGTGTATCTGCCCTATTTCTACTTCATGGGGCAATGAATACCAGCAAAGCATGTAGATGCAATAAGAAGCCACGAGAGACCACAGATGGGCTGCACAGTCTATTTTGCTGTCACTGTAAGCGGAGAGAGCGAGAGAGGACATGGCGAGTGGAAGTAGGGCGGGATGCAGCGTGGAGAGGTTAGAGGGACCCTGGGGACATAAGTGACACCCACACTGCAGTCCGCTGTACTTTACTTTATTATTACTTTTTGTGTAGTTGGCCGGCCAGCTCTGGTCAGGTTGCGTTCTGGCCGGCCGAATTCCGTTCTTTAAAAACATTTCCTGCATTAGCTGACTAGTTCGGGTATTAGCCAGCCAGATCCTGAAGTGACAGACTTCAGGTTCTGGCCAACACACACATGTACATTGGCAATTTTGGATTGACCTTTTACTTTTGTTGGTGTTTTGACATTTAGAAGAATATTTCCAGCACGACAGGAGGACACTAGCCTTCAGGGTTTAATTAAGAGTTTGTTCAACGTTGACCTTTTCTCATTTTTATAAGGGTAATTGTAATGAGAATAACTGTGCTATACCGTCATACCGTGGTATTTTTTTAGACTGTTATCATACCGTCCTATTTCTTACCCGTTGCTAGCCTACTCTCGAGTTAGATAATGTGTAGGGCTCTTAACAGGTTAAAACCTTAAGTGGTTATTATGCCAGTGGTAAAGTCACCATTAGCTAGATATATTGGTCAACCTAGATAACCAAATAAGTTGTGTGACATTGTATTCAGAGATGTGTAATTGAATGATTTTTCAGGCATGTATAGCTGTGGATCATTATCATGCACCCACTAAATAATCTAATTACGCACTGCCTGTACATATACTGTATACTTCCCCCACCTCTTGTTTCCACCCCATTCCTTTAGATTGTAAGCTCGCAAGGGCAGGGCTCTCACCCTTTTGTGTCATGGAATGTTATTAATTCAATTGCTTGCACACTGTTAGAAATTTATACATTTTAGTCATCCTGTTAAATCAAATTGTAATCAGCAGCGCTGTATCTTGTATCAGTGTTCATATTTTCATGTATATCATTGTCTGTATCCCTTGTTTGTTTTCTTACATTGTACAGCGCCACGGAATATGTTGGCGCTTTATAAATAAATAAATAATAATAATAATCACTTTTGTGACAAATTTCTGCCACAATTTCAAACTGTTTTGCCCGGTATGTATTAAAAATCTATTAAATTATTTTTTTTTTTCTGACTAGGAAAAAGTTGCTGAGGCTCAGGCTGCGAAAGATGGATCAATCAATAGTCTGGAGCGTGCAATTGAGGGAGAAAAGAAGGAACAATGGAGAGTTGAAGGACGACACCACCTATTTGATGCAAAACGGGTGCGTATTCAACATTTCGTTTCATGTTAATCATGCTGAAACCATTAAAATGAATAGAAATGGAATTGCAGTAAATGTTATACTAAGTATACACTACACAATTTACCCTAATGTGGTTGCTTAATTTCTATTGCTCAATGCAGTACAAAGGCATGCAAAGAAACAAAGAGCCAGATTTATCAAAGCATTACAGTTTTTCCTTTTTAAAGAGACTCTGTAACAAAATTTTCATCCTTATTTCTTCTATCCTATAAGTTCCTATGCCTGTTCTAATGTGGACTGGCTTACTGCAGCCTTTCCTACTTGCACAGTGACTGTATTATCTCTGTTATATGATCTAATCTTCTCTCCTCAGACTGGAATGTGCAGGGCTGCTTGTGATTGGATAGAAGCTCTGCAGGCTCTGTATGACTCACACACTCTGCTTATGTGAGCCGATCACAAGCTAATTAGTTTGTTTGTAAACTCTGCCTAAAACTGGCAAGCAAGAAGTTTTAAATCAGGATGATACCATTTATTGGCTAACTAAAAATGAATAAAAGTAAGCAAGCTTTCGGCCTTGCAGCCTTCGTCGGGCTTATATCCTGTTAGTTTGCAGGCTGGTGGTACAGACAGCTTATATACATGCAACATCAAAAGGGAAAACAGATATTTATTCAAGCATAAAAGACATGTCATTAAGATGCTTTAATTCAAACAGACCATCTGGGGTTGGAGGTTATTAGCTAAGATAAGGATCCTTGTTTACGCCATGCTCACAGACCTGTGATTAGGATTGACCCAGAGGTATCGTAAATTCTTAGTTCACAAGTTCAGCTAGAATGGCTGAGAAAGTTTAAATATCATCAGTCTCATACCAATATAAAAAATTGTTGTCCTTATTCAAACCGTTCTGCACAGCTTTGAACCACTTTATAAATTTTGTTTCTGCTATTAATCGATCATTTGACGTTTTTAAGCCACCCTTCAGGGCAGTGACACGAAGATCATCCATGCTGTGTCCGTTGGACCGAGAGTGTGTAGCAACTGGGAGTCCAGATTTGGTATCATTAATAGTGTGCCTGTGTCCATTCATATGTTTGCGCAGAGTTTGTCCAGTTTCTCCCATGTACAGAACATTGGGGCATTTAGCACACATGATCAGATATACCAGATTGGTGGAACCACAGGAAAATGTACCTTGTACTCTGTACTCCTGTTGTGAACCTGGTATCGTTACCCTGTCAGTGGAGTAAATGTGTCTGCAGGTCCCACATATTTGTCGGCAGGGTGATGTTCCGTTTTGTTGAGGCCTATTCAAAGAACTCCTGACAATCATCTATTTTAGATTGTGTGGTTGCCGATATGACAAGAGGGCAGGTTTAGGGAATATCTTTCCCAGTCTGTGATCCTTGTGTAAAATGGGATGAAGTTCCTTAGCAATCCTCCTTAAGATTTCCAGGTGTGGATTGTAGGTGACAAAAGGGACACGTTCCTTTTTCTGGTTTTGCTTATATTTCAGGAGTTCAGTCCTGGGGATGATGCTGGCTTTCCTGATTTGGGCCTCAGCCATAGGAGGACTGTAACCTTGTTTAATGAAAGTGTTCTTAAGGCGAGCCAGGTTCTTGTCTCTGTCCATCCTGTCAGAACAAATCCGGTTGTACCTTATAGCTTGGCTGTAAATTATAGAGTTCTTAAATGAAAGGTCCAAGCAAAATAAAAAAATGAGTTTCACTTACCTGGGGCTTCTACCAGCCCCATGCAGCCATCCTGTGCCCTCGTAGTCACTCACTGCTGCTCCAGTCCCCCGCTGGCAGATCGCCGACCTCGGAGGTCGGCGGGCCGCATTGCGTACATTTTTACGCATTCCCGCTAGTGCAGGAACATTAACACATACATTTTTACACATTACTGGTTCAATGCGTAAAAATGTACGCATTGAACCAGTAATGCGTAAAAAGAGACAAGAACCTGGATCGTCTTAAGAACACTTTCATTAAACAAGGTTACAGTCCTCCTATGGCTGAGGCCCAAATCAGGAAAGCCAGCATCATCCCCAGGACTGAACTCCTGAAATATAAGCAAAACCAGAAAGAGGAACGTGTCCCTTTTGTCACCTACAATCCACACCTGGAAATCTTAAGGAGGATTGCTAAGGAACTTCATCCCATTTTACACAAGGATAACAGACTGAGAAAGATATTCCCTAAACCTGCCCTCTTGTCATATCGGCAACCACACAATCTAAAATGATTGTCAGGAGTTCTTTGAATAGGCCTCAACAAAAAAACGGAACATCACCCTGCCGACAAATATGTGGGACCTGCAGACACATTTACTCAACTGACAGGGTAACGATACCAGGTTCACAACAGGAGTACAGAGTACAAGGTACATTTTCCTGTGGTTCCACCAATCTGGTATATCTGATCATGTGTGCTAAATGCCCCAATGTTCTGTACGTGGGAGAAACTGGACGAACTCTGCGCAAACGTATGAATGGACACAGGCACACTATTAATGATACCAAATCTGGACTCCCAGTTGCTACACACTCTCGGTCCAACGGACACAGCATGGATGATCATCGTGTCACTGCCCTGAAGGGTGGCTTAAAAACGTCAAATGATCGATTAATAGCAGAAACAAAATTTATAAAGTGGTTCAAAGCTGTGCAGAACGGTTTGAATAAGGACAACAATTTTTTATATTGGTACGAGACTGATGATATTTAAACTTTCTCAGCCATTCTAGCTGAACTTGTGAACTAAGAATTTACGATACCTCTGGGTCAATCCTAATCACAGGTCTGTGAGCATGGCGTAAACAAGGATCCTTATCTTAGCTAATAACCTCTAACCCCATTCAGATGGTCTGTTTGAATTAAAGCATCTTAATGACATGTATTTATGCTTGAAAAAATATCTGTTTTTCCCTTTTGATGTTGCATGTATATAAGCTGTCTGTACCACCAGCCTGCAAACTAACAGGATATAAGCCCGACGAAGGCTGCAAGGCCGAAAGCTCGCTTATTTTTATTCATTTTTAGTTAGCCAATAAATGGTATCATCCTGATTTAAAACTTCTTGCTTTTACTGATGGCTAACACGGTACAATACCCCACTGCTACTACTAAAACTGGCAATTACAAGCCAGGTTTGCAGCAGAGAGTGGCAGAAACAGCATAGAGGGGCCTAGGAGAACATAATGAATAGAATGGTATGCTTTTTGTTGTAAGAATTGTAGAGTACAGCAGGGGAAACAGTTGTACATGATTCGAAAATTCTTAAATCCTACTTAATAGCAGCAGTTTAGCGTGAATATCTAGAACTGCACTATAGTTGAGAAAAGTGCAAATCCATTCCTAAACTGTTGCAGATTAACCATTTCAGCCCACGGGGATTTTTCACCTTATGCATCAGAGCAATTTTCACCTCCCGTTCATTCACTAATAACTTTATCACTACTGCAGAGTTCCCCAACCCTGTCCTCAAGGCCCCCCAACAGTGCAGGTTTTGTAGAAAACCACAAACATGCACAGGTGTGGCTGGATGGTGTAATGGTTAAGGGCTCTGTCCCTGACATGGGAGACCAGGGTTCGAATCTCGGCTCTGCCTGTTCAGTAAGCCAGCACCTATTCAGTAGGAGACCTTTGGCAAGTCTCCCTAACACTGCTACTGCCTATAGAGCGCGTCCTAGTGGCTGCTGCTCTGGCGCTTTGAGTCCGCCAGGAGAAAAGCGCGATATAAATGTTATTTGTCTTGTCTTGAGGTGAGGTAATTAGTGTCTCAGCGGAGCTGATTAACTACCTCCTGTGGATTTCCACAAAACATGCACTGTTGGTGGGCCTTGAGGACAGGGTTGGGGAACACTGCACTACTTAACACAATTTATTGATCTATATCTTGTTTTTTCCACCACTAATTAGGCTTTCTTTGGGTGGTACATTTTGCTAAGAATTTTTTTTTATAAATACATTTTAACAGGATTAAAGAGACACTGAAGCGAAAAAAATATGATATTATGATTTGTATGTGTAGCACAGCTAAGAAATAAAACATTAAGATCAGATACATCAGTGTAATTGTTTCCAGTACAGGAAAGCTGGCCATACACTGGCCCGATTTGCCGCCGTTTTGACAACCGATTCGATCACTGGGATCGAATCTGCTGCCAATCGTTCGCACTACACGCCGAATTTCGATCCATTCCGTCCGATCCCGTCGATCGCGCCATGCGGAAAATAACCGTTGATCGCCCACGGGTAAAGAGCGCATCGCTAGCGGCGTTCGAGTGCCCGACGACCGACGCAATAGAGCTGCAATACATTACCTGCTCCGCCGGCGCGACTCCCGGGTCTCCGCTCTTCATTCTCCGCTCTGGTCTGGTCTCTGGCATGCTTCCCTTCTTCCTGTCCCGGCAGGAAGTTTAAACAGTAGAGGGCGCTCTACTGTTTAAACTTCCCCCAGACAGGAAGAAGGGAAGCATGCTGGAGACCAGAGCGGAGAAGAAGAGCGGAGATCCGGGAGTCGCGCCGGCGGAGCAGGTAATGTATGCAGGATGGGGGGAAGCAGCGGCAGCACCACCACCACCACAGATTGTGAACGGTTTCAGGCTGAAATCTGTTCACAATCTGTTTACAGTAAAGGTAGCCATACGATCCCTCTCTGATCAGATTCGATCAGATAGGGATCTGTCTGTTGGTCGAATCTGATGGCAAATCGACCAGTGTATGACTACCTGAAGAGTTGAGAAACTCCAGTTGTTATCTCTATGCAAACAAGCCATTAAGCTCTCCGACTAAGTTAGTCGTGGAGAGGGCTGTTATCTGACTTTTATTGTCTTAACCACCCTGGCGTTCTGATTAAATCGCCAGGGTGGCTGCGGGAGGGTTTTTTTAAAATAAAAAAAAACTATTTCATGCAGCCAACTGAAAGTTGGCTGCATGAAAGCCCACTAGAGGGCGCTCCGGAGGCGATCTTCCGATCGCCTCCGGCGGCAAGAGATAACACGGAAGGCCGCAATGAGCGGCCCTCCGTGTTTCGCTTCCCTCGTCGCCATGGCGACGAGCGGAGTGACGTCATGGACGTCAGCCGACGTCTTGACGTCAGCCGCCTCCGATCCAGCCCTTAGCGCTGGCCGGAACTGTTTGTTCCGGCTACGCTGGGCTCGGGCGGCTGGGGGGACCCTCTTTCGCCGCTGCACGCGGCGGATCGCCGCGCTGCAGCGGCGATCAGGCAGCACACGCGGCTGTCAAAGTGCCGGCTGCGTGTGCTGCTTTTTATTTGGTGCAAATCGGCCCAGCAGGGCCTGAGCGGCAGCCTCTGGCGGTGTTGGACGAGCTGAGCTCGTCCAGACCGCTCAGCAGGTTAACTGTTCCTGGACTATTTACTTTTCCTCTGCTAGAGGAGAGGTCATTACTTCAGACTGCTCTGAAAGACTCATTTTGAATGCTGAGTGTTGTGTAATGTGCACATATTATAGAATGATGCAATGTTAGAAAAAACACTATATACCTGAAAATAAAAGTATGAGAATATTTTCTTTGCTGCTAATCTTCTAGTAATTATTCATAGTACACAACCAATTCACTATATCATATTTTTTTTCGCTTCAGTGTCTCTTTAATAAGAAAAAAATGGAAAACATTTTTCAGTTTTCTTCCATTCTAGCTTTAAAATAATCCACGCTACCATAATTAAAACCTATGTGTTTTATTTGCCCGTTTGTCTCGGTTATGACACCATTTAAATTTTGTCCCTATCATAATGTATGGCGCCAATATTTTATTTGGAAATAAAGGTGCATTTTTTTTTCATTTTACGTCCATCACTATTTACAAGCTAATAATTTTAAAAAAAATGTTCGTAGTATACCCCCTTCACATGCATATTTAAAAAGTTCACACCCTTAGGTTACTAATTTTTTTTTTTTTTTTTTTTACATTAAAATTTTTATTTGGGTAATATTTTGGTGTGGGAAATAAACATTTAATTTTTAATGTTGTAATGTGTAAATTTTAATGTAAAATGTATGTAGATGTAGTTTTACTATTTGGTCACAAGATGGCCACCTTGTGTTTTTTTTTTTCTCCCTGTCCTTCTTGATCACCGGAAGCACAAGGATGGAGAAACTTTTTTTTGGAGAAAGCCTCTAGTAAGAAATCTTTGGTTTTTCTGCTGGGGACACGGATCGGTGATCGGGAACCATGTTCCCGTTCACTAATCCCAGGACTAACGGGGGTCAGCACGGGGGAGCGCGGCACCGCAGCAGAGCAGCCGCCTGGACATGAGGATCACGTCCGGGCGGCTTAAATGGTTAAGAAGTGCTTAATAGCAATTCTACACATATTGTGCAGTGCAGGCTACACTTGATTTGTGAACTGCTCCTCGCCACTGCTGAATACCGTGAAACTGTTCTGTGCTTAAAGGACAACTGAGGTGACATGCGATAGACGTGTATGTACAGTGCCAAGCACACAACTAAGCTAGGTTTCTTTTTTTTTTTTTTTCTTTGCCTGAAAGAGTTAAACATCAGGTATGTAAGTGACAGTTTCTGCCCAGGTCGGACTTAGACTGGGTCAGACTATAGCGTAACACTCACTAATTACAGCCATAAAATACTCTCATGTCAGTAAATGGCTTCTGAGAGCAGGAAAGAGATAAAAAGGGTCAATAATTCATAGATTTGAGCTCTGGCATAATGGTGTCATTGAGCAGAGACAATGTAACAGTAAAAACTAGATTTAAATATAAATTAACCACTTCACCCCAAGGAGGTTTTCACCCTAACGGACAAGAGCGATTTTTACCTTTCATTGTTCATCCCTTTCATTTGCCAATAGCTTAATCACTACTAATGACAATGAAATGATCTATATCTTGTTTTTTTCACCACCAATTGGGCTTTTTGGTGTTGATATTTTTTAGTAATTTATTTTCTATGCATTTTAAAGGGGAAAACAAGGGGAAAACGAAAAAATACACAATTTCTCCAATTTCATTCCCTATATTTTTAATATAAACACCCACACATTTTATCTGCCTATTTGTCCTGGTTGTAACAAGATTTTAATTATGTCCCTAGTACAAAGTATGGGGACAATATAGTATTTGGAAATAAAGGTGTATTTTTTTATTTTTTTTTTTTGGGGGGGGGGGTTTACTATTTTCACGTGCACAGCAGCAGTGCATGACGTTTTAAAACGTCCTGGAGCCATTAAGAGGCTCCAGCAGGATGTTTTAATACGTCTGAATGTCACTAAGTGGTTAAAACTGTGGGATATCTAAAAAGTCATTTTTAGGAGGAGGACAGATACAATTATTTTTCTCATCAGTTTATTTTCACCTTGGATGTCTTTTAACCCTTCCAGTGCTGGGCATTGATGCAAGACAGCAGATGTATTAGTTACCTCAGCAACAGCAATTTCCCTCACACACTGCACTGTCTGAGAAACCTTTCCAACTATTTATATTTAAAGGACCTCCGTCGTGAAAATCTTAAAATTTAAAATACATGTAAACATATACAAATAAGAAGTACGTTTCTTCCAGAGTAAAATGAGCCACTTTCCTCCTATGTTGCTGTCACTTAGAGTAAGTACTAGAAATCTGATATTATCAACAGATTTTTGACTAGCCCATCTTCTCATGGGGGGTTCTCAGGGTTTTCTTTATTTTTAAAACACTTAGTGAATGGCAGTTGCTCCATCCATCTGCCCAAGAAGTGTACGGTGAGCAGGGAGACTGACCAGCATCCGCGTATAAATCTTTTTCAGGGAATGTCTTTATAAAGAATAAAGGCCATGCTGAGAATCCCCCCTGAAGGGATGGACTAAAAAAAGTTATATATATGGCTAATTTTTACTCTGGAAGAAATGTACTTTTTATTTGTATACGTTTTAAATTTTAATATTTTCGTGACAGTTCCTCTTTAAGTAAAGGTTTAACCACATAACGACCAGCTAACGCCGATAGGCGGCGGCTGGTCGTTTGTGGATTTCCATGGAAACGGCCGCTTGTTCGAGCGGCTGTTCCATGTCAGTTCACGGAGGGTGTCTCCGTGAACAGCCTGCGAGCCTCCTGTGGTGAACATTACGGAAAGTCGTGCGTAATCGCCAAAAATTTTCGTATGGTCCAGCACCATTACTGTCAGTCCTGTGTAAATGTACAATAAATGTCTTTTCCCTCCTCTTAAAGAGGAACTGAACTCAGAATATGAAAACAGAGCATTGCAATCCATGTTAAAAATTGTAGGCAAAAACAGTACAATATATGTACAAAAATATGTGAATAAACTATAACATACAATTTTATTGATAAGCCACACCCTCTGTGACTTACTCTGCAGTGGCAAGGCTCCCAGAGATCAATGGGAGACTTTCTCTTGCTTATGCAAATCCCCTGCAGCTTGCTTTGTTGACACAGTGAGTCATCAGGAGGGGCTGTGAAAAGAGAATCCTGACAGCCAGCTGAGGGACTGTAGAAACTTAACTTTGTTGTAAGGCAATGGGAAACACTGGGCTAGCTGATAAAAGTGCAATTAGAGGGCAGCATGATGCAGAGCTGTGCATGGAGGGTCCATGGGCAAAAATCTGTCTGGTCTCTCCCCATTGTTATGACTGCATGATTGGATAAGGTGTTAAACAAATTGAAAAGTTTTTGACAGTCCCTAGACTCCAGGAGAGCTGCTTTCTGACTTGTGTGAGTGACTGGAGTCACATTACAGGCAAGTAGCCTCTGTGTGATGTGGGTCTGCAATACAGATAAGATCTCTGCTCCATCTCAGGCTATTCTCAATTTCTCCCTATATCTCTTCTTTCTGGACTAGAGCACGCCAAAATCACAATAGCAATCGCTAGCAATTTGTGAGTGCGATTTTTAGAGCGATTTTTGAATGAATCGCTCCAAAAAATGCTACATGCAGTGTGTTTGCGTTTTTTTTAAAAAAATCACTAAGCTACTGTGAGAACACATCCATAGGATAACATTAGCCAAGCGCTTTTCAAATCACTGTCGATTTGAAAACCGCTCAGAAGTACTCTTGGTTTAAAAACGGGCTCTAGGTCTGTTTTTCACCGCGCGTGTCCGCCGCCCACTCACCCGCCATACATCCGGCCGTCCGCTCACACGCCGCCCGCTCGGCTCCCTGGCCCCGTCTTCCAGTGTGTGAGAGGCTGGGTCTGTGCTGCGCACATGAGCAGTAGCAAAAAGCACGGACCCAGCTACACACAGACAACTGTCCCTGCTGTATGCAGGGACAGTTGCCTATTATTATATAGGATTTATATAGCGCCATCTTTGCAGTGCTGTACAGAGCATATTGTCATGTCACTTAACTATCTTTTTCCTTCTCTTTCAACTTTTCTCTCCTCACCATTTCTCGCCTTCTCTGCATAAGGGCTCAGGCACACTATAAGCGCTTTTCTGAGCGATTTTAATGCAAGTCAATGGGAGCCCTTTTTAAAAAGCTTTCAGAAAGTTCTGATGGCTAAAAAGTTCTCATATGCTTCACAGTGTAAAAAGGACTGAACAAGTTTTTCCCTGGAAAAAAATGAATACATTTATATGCTTCACTCTATATAAAACTAAATAAATGTCCACTAAAAAAATATAACAGTCCTTACACTGTGAAGCACCAAACCTCGTAGTGTGTATGATTCACAAAGCCGTGCTAACTGTTTAGCATAGGCGTGCTAAACAATTAGCACGTGAAGTGCAGCGATCGCGGACATTTGCGCGCGATAATGCTGACTTTTGTCTGCGATTGCGGCACTTTGCGCTCGCAAAAGTCCGCGAGCGGCACTTCACATGCTAACTGTTTAGCATGGCTTTGTGAATCAAGCCCATTGTGTATCTAAAAGGGTTGCTTTTTGGCAAAGAAAATGTTTTTACTGAAATTAGCAGGAGTGAAGTAATATCAGTGAAGCGCTTCACAGTGTAAAAAGAACTGAACAAGTTTTTCCCAGAAAAAACATGAATACATATTTATGCTTCACTGTTAATGCTTCACTCTATATAAAACTAAACAAATATCCAATAAAACAGTCGTTTTTACACTGTGAAGCGCCAAACCTCTATTAGTGTGTATGTGAACTAATAGCGAGAGGGGGAGATTGTGGGTTGCTTTTTGGCAAAAAAAAGTTTTGTTTTTTTTCCTGAAATTAACAAGAGTGAAATAATAACAATGAAGCATATGCGTGCCTGTCATATTTTTTTTAGTGGACATTTGGTCAGTTTTATAAATAGTGAAGCATTAACAGTGAAGCATATATATTTGATTTTTGGGAAAAACCTGTTCAGTCTTTTTTACACTGTGAAGTGCCAAACCTCTCTTAGGGTGTACGTATGTGAATTAATAACGAGGGGGTGATCGTGTATCTAAAAGGGTTGTTTTTTGGCAAAAAAAAATTTTTCCTGAAATTAGCAAGAGTGAAGTAATATCAGTGAAGCATATGCGTGCCTGTCATTTTTTTGGGTGGACATTTGGTCAGTTTTATAAAGAGTGGTGTGTGTGTGTGTGTGTGTGTGTGTGTGTGTGTGTGTGTGTGTGTGTGTGTGTGTGTGTGTGTGTGTGTGTGTGTGTGTGTGTGTGTGTGTGTGTGTGTGTGTGTGTGTGTGTGTGTGTGTGTGTGTGTGTGTGTGTGTGTGTGTGTGTGTGTGTGTGTGTGTGTGTGTGTGTGTGTGTGTGTGTGTGTGTGTGTGTGTGTGTGTGTGTGTGTGTATCTCCTACTAATATAATAAATGGGAACGTTCGGATGTTTGCATGTTTGGATGTTACTCGATCACCCAAAAATGGCTGAACGGATTTGAATGAAATTTGGCACACACATAGTAAATTACCTGGAATAAAGTATAGGATACTGTTTATTCCCATAATCGAAAAGGGGGCGGAGACAAATACAAATTTCACTGGAAAATGTAAACTGCAGCCATTCTTACACTGTTAATGGTAGGGTTCTCAAACTTTGCACAGTTGGTCGTTGGGTGACTGGGATTAATATTCAGAAAGGTGGGTGGAGTCCATAAAAGCCAATTGATTTTCAAGGGGAATATTTACATTGCTGCCATTCTTGCACTGTTAATGGCAAAAGCCTCAAACCTGGTACAGTTGATCATTGGGTGACTAGGGTTCAACTTCAGAAAGGGGGTGGAGCCACAAACAGCCAATCAGATTTGTCTCATTCCAATGCAAATTATTAATGCCAAACACTGCATAGCTCACAAACTTTGTAATTGAGTAATTGATTAATTGTGCGTTAGGGTTAGAAAAGTGGGCACAGCCAACACCAGCCAAATACATAAGTGGGCAATGCCGGGTCATAAGTGGGTGGAGACAAATACATGGGGTTAATATTCAGAAAAGTGGGTGGAGCCTACAAAAGGCAATCAAAAATTACCTATTGATTTTTCAGGGGAATATTTCATTGCTGCCATTCTTGCACTGTTAATGGCACAAGCCTCAAACCTGGTACAGTTGATCATTGCGTGACTGGGGTTTACATTCATAAAACAGGGTGGAGCCACACACAGCCAATATGATTTGTTTCATTTTAATGCAGGTTATTAATTCCAAAGACCGCAAAGCTCACAAACTTGGTTAGGAAAAGTGGGCGCAGCCAGCACCTGCAAAATACATAATCAGGCAATGCCGGGTCATCAGTAGGCGGAGACAAATGCAAATTTCACTGAGAAAATGTAAACTGCAGCAATTTTTACACTTTTAATGGTAGGGTTCAATGGTAGGGTTCACCCAGTGACCCAGTTGGTCACTGGGTGACTGGGATTAATATTCAGAAAAGTGGGTGGAGCCTATAAAAGCCAATCAAAATCCAGCTATTGATTTTTTAAGGGGAATATTTAATTGCTGCCATTCTTGCACTGTTAATCACCTGTACCTGGTACAGTTGGCCATTGGGTGATTGGGGTTCAAATTCAGAAAAGGGGTGGAGCCACATCCAATCAGATTAATTTTATTTCATTGCAAATTATTGATGCCAAAGACCGCAAAGCTCACAAACTTGGTCATTGAGTAATTGTGTTAGGGTTAGGAAAAGTGGGCAGAGCCAACACCAGCCAAATACATACCCGGGCAACGGCGGGCGTCAAGCTAGTATATATATATATATATATAGAGAGAGAGAGAGAGAGAGAGAGAGAGAGAGAGAGAGAGAGAGAGAGAGAGAGAGAGAGAGAGAGAGAGAGAGAGAGAGACAGGATGACAAGCAGACGATCTCACACTGCAGGAGGCATAGAGGAAAAATAATACTTTATCAAGGCATGTGCCAGTATAGTGCAGGGCAGAAGCCACAGCTGTCACTTTCCTGTAACAGGGCGACTGATGATGACCTCATGACACTGGGCTGCAAATCTCATTCTGTGGGGGTGAATGGACATGTCTAACTCCGACTGTAACACCGCCCACAGAATCAGACTCAGAGAGTTGCAAGATGGAGCCTGCCATTCTCTTTTATTCATAGTTGTATTTAATATATCTACTTTTATATTGCCCTTCACAAGTGTTTTGTGTCTAATCATTCATTTCAAAGGGATAAGGAGGCTCAATTTAGTCACTTTTTTTTGTTCAGTTCCTCTTTAAAGCAGTAGGATCAGCCATACTATTCCAGGGGGAAAAAACACATATCTAAGTAGATAAATACTTTATCTACTTACATAACAGATGTATTGTACTGTCCACGTTTTGATTTCAGTGAATGTTATATAGTAAATGACGAGAATTCTGTTCCTGGTTGGGGCCATGTCTTTTGCCCACAGTAAAGGCAAACTCGTGATGTCATTTCTGCCCTTTACTTTTTTCTTGTCTCCTCCAATCACTGAGTCACCTCAGCCTTGCTTGTAAACACAAGTGATTAGGGGATTAGGTTTCAGATAAGCAGCAGGCAGGGAAATGTAAGAGGAGGAATAGATTATAGATAAAAATAACCCCCAGCATGCAATTCTTTGGCACCGACTACAAAACATCCAGAGCTCCTAAGGTATATGATAACTCCAAATCATAACAGCAGAAAACGTTTTGAAAGCAGGATTAGCATCTTTATCACTTAATACACTCAGACCAGTTGCTGTTGAAATTTGATTTTTATGGTGACGATACCGCTTTAAAGAGAACCAGAGACGAAGCACCCTCATGTATTTTATTACATTTATCAGTGGGAACATGACAGTAAACGCCTATCCTGCTTTTAGTTTAAATATTCTCTGCTTAATCTGTCTATAATCAGCTGTGATAAGAATCCCTGACTGAGTCAGTCGAGGTTTGACCTGGAATCATTATAGCTGAGTCACTCTTTTGTGGAGTCTTTTCAAGCCCAAGCCGCCCCCTCCTGGATCAGATTTCCTGCTTTACATACTGAGAGCTCTGACGACATGGGAGGGGCTGCTGCTGCAGGAAAAAGGACAAGTGTGGCTGTGTGATCTGTTTGCTCTGTCTGTGCAGCCAGTCATCATTATTATCTACTGTATGCAGTTTCATTACTATGAGAGACACTTCCTACAGGCAGCCACACAGCATACCAGAATATGAAGTTGAAAGCACACAGATGAAATGCTGCAGCAGCAGCCCTGCTTGTCTATAGTCTCATAGCAGCTAGACAGCACATCCAGAACACCTCATAACCTGGAAGCAGAAGGGATATGAGACGGCGGCCATATTGGATATTTCCTGGAGCAATAATGGATAAAAAGCACTCAAAAAGGCACACCAGAGTGGCAAAATTATCGGGTAGAGCATTTATTCTTTACAGGCTATTAACTGATTTGTTGATTTTATGTGAATCGTTCATCTCTGGTTCTCTTTAAAAGCAGAGCCCCTCACCCCCTCCATTTCCTCCAGCTTTTCACACGTAGCTGGTGACACATAGGTGCTACAAGCTAGGACCAAATGTTGCCCATGGAGTAGCTTCTGCAGACTCGGCAGATAACAATCAGCCCCTCTCCCAAAAAGCCAGATCGAACTGGCCAGATAAGAGCTCCCTCCAAAACCTTACACTCAGACAAAGGAAACTTTAATGTATTTGTATTTCAAAATAGGGTTGTCACGGAAAGACAAAAAATACATATTCTGATACCCATAAAGCAGTTCTATCATTCATCCGAATTAGTTTCCCAACTGTCAGGGGTCAGTCAGGAAACTTCTTTATTCAACCTGCGTAGAGCGAATGCGATAAAATAGGCATGTGTAGCCTCATTTGATACAGGGTCGCTGGCCGCTTATGAATATAGCCTCGGATTTGCGATGCGCCACTCTGGGGTGGAGTCACACCGATTATTAATAAAGGTTACATTTTCTTGGTCTGGGGGTGGCAACCTTACTGCCAGGAGATAACCCCGCCTTCCCTCCACCTAGTTTGGAGGTAACCCAGCCCCAATTCTAAGATGGTATAAATATGGGGCCAGCAGAGCCCGCCCCTGTCTTTCATAATTTCATCTGCTAAAGAAGAGCTTGGAGCATGGGTTCAAGGAGGACCGAACTCATGCTGTGTTTCAAGGACTCTTAACATTAATGCCTACTTTAAACTGGACTGCTCAGCCATAACTAAGAACTTTCCGATTTTATTCCTTTTATTTTTAAGCTTTGTGTGTATATGTTAATTGGTGTATATCACTGTATGTAATGCATTTTTGCTATTAAACGTTTTAAAAATCGGTTATCGGTTATGACCCGTTGCTGAACATACAGAATCGTACCTATTCTCCTGAAACCGCTACCCTGTGTTTAATAGAAGTGTACATTTATAACCCGTTTGCGTGAATCCGGCTCAGATAGTCAGAGCTGACCCAGATTCCTGCATACTGCAAAGGGTTAACAGAGCGTTCTCAAAGTATTAGCATAATTGCAGTAGCGGGCCGTGTAACCCGCTTGGTGGCAGATCTTTGAATTGTATGTGTGTGGTGAATCCTTTGGCGTCTGTACGCTCCCTCCGCGAGTCAGTTCATCAAATTGCGAAATCGGGTTACCCTTCCTGATGAGCAAAATGACAGTGTGAGAGGATTTCTGACTCTGATCGATTGACCCCATCCGAAGACCGGCCTTGCGGTTTGTGACATTAATGTTGAGGGAGCGTTCAGACGCCAAAGGATTCACCACACACATACAATTCAAAGATCTGCCACCAAACAGGTTACACAGCCCGCTACTGTAATTATGCTAATACTTTGAGAACGCTCTGTTATCCCTTTGCAGTATGCCGGAATCTGGGTCAGCTCTGACTATCTGAGGCAGATTCACGCATACGGTTATAAATGTACACTTCTATTAAACACAGGGTAGCGGTTTCAGGAGAATAGGTACGATTGTGTATGTTCAGCAACGGGTCATAACCGCTAAACTATTTTTAAAATGTTTAATAGCAAAAATGCATTGCATACAGTTATATACACCAATTACCACATACACACAAAGCTTAAAAATAAAAGGAATAAAATCGGAAAGTTCTTAGTTATGGCTGAGCAGTCCAGTTTAAAGTAGGCATTAATGTTAAGAGTCCTTGAAACACAACATGAGTTCGGTCCTCCTTGAACCCATGCTCCAAGCTCTTCTTTAGCAGATGAAATTATGAAAGACAGGGGCGGGCTCTGCTGGCCCCATATTTATACCATCTTAGAATTGGGGCTGGGTTACCTCCAAACTAGGTGGAGGGAAGGTGGGGTTATCTCCTGGCAGCAAGGTTGCCACCCCCAGACCCAGAGCAAGAAAATGTAACCTTTATTAATAATCGGTGTGACTCCGCCCCAGAGTGGCGCATCGCAAATCCGAGGCTATATTCATAAGCGGCCTGCGACCCTGTATCAAATGAGGCTACACATGCCTATTCTATTGCATTCGCTCTACGCAGGTTGAATAAAGCAGTTTCCTGACTGACCCCTGACAGTTGGGAAACTGTAATTCGGATGAATGATAGAACTGCTTTATGGGTATCAGAATATGTATTTTTTGTCTTTCCGTGACAAGCCTATTTTGAAATACAAATACATTAAAGTTTCCTTTATCTGAGTGTAAGGTTTTGGAGGGAGCACTTATCTGGCCAGTTCGATCTGGCTTTTTGGGAGATGGGCTGATTGTTATCTGCTGAGTCTGCTGAAGCTACTCCATGGGCACCATTTGGTCCTAGCTTGTAACACCTATGTGTCACCAGCTACGTGTGAAAAGCTGGAGGAAGTGGAGGGGGTGAGGGGCTCTGCTTTTAAGAGAAGAGAGGGAAAAGACATTTATTGTACATTTACACAGGACTGACAGTAATGGTGCTGGACCATATGAAAATTGTTGGCGATTACGCACAACTTTCCGTAATGTTCACCACACCTCCGATCGCGGCTCGCAGGCTAAATGAGAACACACGGGGAAAAAATCCCGTTTTTACATCCAGCGCCTTAAAGGAGATTGGTGATCCCCAGCCTCTGATTGGCCTGGGATCACCGACGACTGAAAGGCTAAAGCCTATTAGAGGCGGTACAGGACGGATCTCCGTCCTGTGCCGCCCACAGTCAGAGCGAGAGGTAGGGAGGGAGACGGGAGGAAAATCGGTGCGGAGGGGGGCTTTGAGGAGGCCCCCCCCGCTAGGCCACACAGAGCGGCGCCCCCCCCCCCGCTAGGCCACACAGAGCGGCGGTGATCAGATCCCCCCCAGCAGGACATCCCCCTAGTGGGGACAAAAAGGGGGGGGGGGGGAGTCTGATCGCCCTGCCTCATTCTTGATCTGTGCTGTGGGCTGGAGATCCCATGCAACACAGATCTGTTAAAGCAGCCCGGTCCTTAAGTGGTTAAGAAGGAAACTGCACTATGTGGCGATTTCCTTAATTTGGCTAAGACAGTTCTGCATGGATTTCTAAAAACCTACCAATATTTTGTCTCTTGATAAATGTCCCCCAAAGAAACTGGGGTGGTACACATGTACAAGAGAACTGGCAGATAGTACAAGGGCCAGGCAGATGGTATTTTCACACTCCACACCACCAGTGCTCTGACACCTGTTTTGCACCCAGTGTGCCTACACACAATATAGTCAACCCTCTCACCGAATTTGGTAGCTGACCCAGCACAGACCAGCATAAGAGCCCTTCATATATTCCACCATGGGACCTCTCCTCAGATGCATGGTATCTACAAAGTGTCCTGGGTGAAGGTAGCTTTAGTTATTGACGATGGACAGCAATGTTCTCCCCAGAGCCTTTTACCAGGGTGGGCCGCCTGGCTGATCTCCTCTGAGTGCCTGCGTAAAATTATCCCATTCTGTGCGGCTACTGTGTCATTATAGCCAGCCGCTGTCAGTCAGGGACGCTGCCGCTCCGCCCTACTCCTCAGCTCCCGGCAGTTGTGTGGAGGGGTGGGGAATGAAGGTTACATGTGACACGTAGCTCAGTTGTGCAGGAGATCGGAGAGGAAGCGCAACTCAGTTCTTTCTTTGTGGCTTTGTGGAATGTCCAGCCAGACGCTCTCCTCCTCCTCTTGCTGTATTCGTATCGCTGCCAGCAGCTGCGTGTTTGTGTGAATGTGAGTCTGGCTTCTGCTAATGAAGGAGGGGGGTATCTAACTCAGCCCCGCAAAGCTAGAATTTTACAATGCTTGACCCTTTGATCCCCATGATTGTGCAGTCCTGCCACTGCTTTTCCCCAGCTCTTATTGATGCCAGAAGTGACTGGTGTGAGAGAGCTGCAGCTTTAAGGGGGAGAGAGGAGAGTGAGCCATGTACAGAAGGTTACAGACTCGCCCAGGTCACAGACAGAGGCAGAGAGAGATTAGTGTGAGACACCCTGCTCTTTTGACAACCACATAGCCAGCAAATCAGCAAAAGGGTAGTTAGAACTTTAAAAGGACACTTAAACTATTAAAAGAAAATGACCAGCTTCTTACCTGGGGCTTCTTCCAGCCCCTAAAGTTATACTTGTCCCTTGCAGTCATTCCACGCTGCTTTGGTCCTGTTATTCCCCTCTGAATGCTGCATGCGTGGCCACTTGCCCACTCGTCTTCTACATCACGTTCCCATGACCAGTAGAGTTCTGCACTTGCATGGTAACTAAAAATTGCTACTGTGCATAGGTAATGCGCTCCCGGCCACAGCAGCACAATCGAGGAGGTGCGCGGCTAAGGAACAGAGCAGCATGGAATGGCGGTGAAGGAGCAGGAGGACTTTAGGGGGCTAGTAGAAGCCCCAGGTAAGTAATTGGCCGATTTTCCTTCAGTTTAGTATGCCTTTAAAAGATTCCAGTAGCCGGAGCCTAGCCTATCACTGGGGAGGGGGGGGGGGGGAGTTCGCAGGGCGGGCAAGATACCTCACCTAGTAGCACCCAGCGTGTCTACACCCACCCAGCTACTTTTTCATACCACCTGCCTGGAAAAAATTTCTGGGGAGAACACTGGACAGTGTATGCTGGTTTGTGCTGGGTCCGCTACCGAATTCGGTGAGAGACTTGACTATATTGTATGTAGGCGCACAGGTTGCGAAGCGGGTATTGCACTATTGCTGTGCATTTTTTTTCTCCCATATCTGCATATGAATGCTGAAGACCTGCTGATGAGAAGCAAGAGAATATACTGGCGAGGCCACAAACTCATTTGCTGATCTAAATTGGTCGGCCATATAATCCGGTGAGCATATATGGTTTTAATGTTTTATGAAGGAGTCTCAGTCAAGGAAGCTATGTGGGACTTTGATATTAAAGGGGCACTACAGCGAAAAATTGTAAAATTTAAAATATGTGCAAACCTATACAAATATGAAGTACATTTTGTCCAGAGTACAATGAGCCATAAATTACTTTTCTCCTATGTTGCTGTCACTTACAGTAGGTAGTAGAAATCTGACAGAAGTGACAGGTTTTGGACCAGTCCATCTCTTCATAGGGGATTCTCAGGGATTTATTTATTTTTCAAAAGCACTTAGTGAATGGCAGTTGCTCTGCCCAACTGCCAAAAAACTGTGTAGTGAGCAGGGAAGCTGGCCAGCATCATTGTTTAAATCCTTTTTAGGGAATATCTTTATCAAGAATAAAAGCCTTGCTGAGAATCCCCTTTGAAGAGATGGACTAGCTCAAAACCTGTCACTTCTGTCAGATTTCTACTACCTACTGTAAGTGACAGCAATATAGGAAAAAAGTAATTTATGGCTCATTTTACTCTGGACAAAACGTACTTATTTGTATATGTTTGCACATATTTTACATTTTACAATTTTTTCGCTGTAGTGCCCCTTTAATGTGTATTGGAGACTGTTTTTGTTTTTTGAGTAGTGTATGCACTACCTTTTAAGCTGTGCATTGTATTGTTGAGCGCCACGCCTTTCTATTAATGGTATATCAATACTCTCCACAGTAATGCTAGGCATTCAAACCTGTCCGATCACCCACGGCGGATCGATACCGCGCTCGATCGCCGCGGGCGGGACAATGGAAGTAACTAGCGGCTGATAAGGGAACTGCCCGCGGGGAGGAGCGGGAATCGGCCCGCGCGGGACGAGCGGGAACACGCCGGCATCGAGCCGCATAAACGCACCGTGTATGCCCAGCATAAGAAGTGATTTAGTGGGGTTAGATACTAGCAAGAGCTGTTCAGGACCAAATTGCGCTTGAGCCGCGCTGCCTTACTTGGAAAAATCTGAACAGCATGCTGTTAGGGAGACTATAATTTTGTTTAAAGTACATTAAATGGCAGTAGGATCACCTCTGGAGCATATCTCTTAACATCTTAATGTCATGTCTGGCCCAAATTTATAGGGTGTGGTATGGTAATTAAGTGTGGTAAATTAGGATTACACCATAATGTATACCAGCAATTACGTTTTGGTAATCGAGATTTGATATACAGGTAGTCCCCGACTTACGAACGATTTACCGATACGAACGGCATAGATTCTGTGTTTCCATGGGAACAAGTCAAAAAAAGTTTTCAAATTGGACTTGTAGTTTTTGAGAAAATCGATTTAAAAAAAAATTCAAAGAAAAAATGGCTTTTAAACTTGTATAAGCAGGTGCAGGGGGGACACTGAAGGCACAGAGGAGGTACAGGGGATAGAAATGGCACAATGTTCCGACTTAAGAACAGATTCCGGTTAAGAACAAACCTACAGTCTCTATCTTGTTTAACTGGGGACTCCCTGTATTCCCATTCTCTAAGCGTAATTTTCATCACTTCAGTGACAGCTGGAGAACATTTGAAGCCTCGAAACGGTAAGTTCTAAAGTGCTTCATAAGAGCCTAGAATAGCAGCTTCTACCACCAGTGCTGGATTTTCAAATTTCTAGAGAACCACCATTTTATAGTAACGAATACTGCTTCTAAACAATAAATGAAATTAGGCATAGCAAGTCCTCCCTCAGAAACGGGTAACTGTTTGGAGGGGAAATGCATGGTAATTTATGTGACCAAATAAATGGGATCAGTATGTACTTTCAGTGAAATATTTACCAGAAATCCATACTGGAGTATTATGAAATACACAATTAAAACTTAGAGAACATAATTTTAATAGCATTTATGCGTCCAATTAGGTGTAAAGGTAAATTATTCCATGATGTTCATTTCCTTTATCTTTTTAATAATTGGTAAAAAGTTGTTAGGCAAAAATTCTTTCAGATCCTTTTGAATTATAGTACCTAGATATTGGAATTTTTCTGTCCTTTGCGATGTTGTATGCATAGATCCTTGTAGGATATCTGTTATCAATAGGGAAAAGAATAGAATTATTCCAGTTAATTTTTGAATCAGCCAAGTACAAGAAGTAGTCCGCATATAGTGAGACTTTTTCTTCAAGGCCACTCAATTTCAGTCCCGTGATTGTTACTGAAAATAAATATGGCAGCCTCCATATTCTTCTCACCTCAGTTGTCCTTTAAAGTGTACCTGAGATGACCCCCCCCCCTTCCCAAATGCATACCTGGGACTTCCTCCAGCCCCCTTCAGGCTGATCGGTTCCTCGCCATCCTCCGGTAGGCGGCCCGGTAATTTCGCAAGTTAGCGCATTAGCAGTCTGGCCAGGTGCATTCCCGTTGCAACTATTGTGGCTGGGAGCACATGGATCTGAACAGCGTGGGGGAGGTTCAGTAGGCAAGATTGAGATACGTGATGGTGTGTGTTTGTGGTGCTGTATGTGCACCCTCCCCCCCCCCCCCCCCCCCCCCCCCCCCCCCCATAATAAGTGCCGCATAGGGAAACAAGGAATGGGTAATATGATAATCTCCCTGCTGGTCCTCGTTGGCTCTCGACTTGGTCTAATTTTTCAATGTTGGTACCTGTCTGAGTTTGACATCCCTGGTCCCATCATTAGCTGGGCGGGTGGCAGGCGGATATTCTATAAGGCATGGTAATACTGTTCAATACCTTATTACACGTTCTCTGGCGTATGACAGTAGACTGTATTAGACACTGTCATATACAGTGATTGTGTGAATATATGAGGTTTAAACTATAACTACTCATTGATCAAGCGCCAGGTTTTCTCCATTTGTTTATACTGTCACAGTCGGTCAAGAGTTTGGCCAGTTATGAAGCCTTTAGGCTTAGGATTTAACACCTCTCCGCCCCCCGGCCTCCCTCCCTCCCTTGCACAGAGGAAGTCTGGATGAGGCGCATGGTAAAGCTTGTTTTGAAGAAAATTTTGAATTGAAATCGCAGCTTTTCAGAGAGCCTTGGCACTCAGTCCCAGGTAGCAGGGGCTTATGGCGTTGTAAAAGTGAGTATTTCAAAGAAAAATGCCTACAGTGAAACGTGATGTTGGCAGTGTCCTTATGTGGGACTGCATGAATGCTGCTGGTATTGGGAAGCTGCATTTCATTGATGGTATCATGAACTCAACAATGTACTGGGTAGACTCCAGCTCTATACCTTCTGTGAAGGCATTTTTTTCATGGCTATAATACTACTATGTAGGAGCATACAGGTCTCTATGTGATTGATGGCAGTCTCACACTTAGCCTCCACCACAGTTATGTTACCATACTCCTATTTTGCCATGTCCTTTTTTCTAATCACTTTTAACAGTACTCTGCCGTGGTGGGATTAGCTACACCCCAGTATCCTCTGACTGATTGCCAGCACTGGGGGGGGATCAGCAAAGACCTCGCACCTTACAGCAACGTACTTTTATTTCTTTCTTGCATATATATATATGTGTATCAGTACCAAAGTGAGACTGACAGTTATGATACTTGTGTCAAGTCTCTCCCCATACTTGTATATATGTTATTTGGAGACCTGTTCATCACTGGTTTACAAGACTACAATCCAGCTGATTGACCAGTGACCCCTTACGTCACTTATTTTGTACATATAGGTTAGGTCCTCGTTGGGACATAGTTTGATGGGACATGAGCCAGCTGTGCTGCTTTATAGTAATTGTACAATATGGGGACTGAAGGACCCCACAAGAGAAGGTAATTGTCACTTTTAATTTAGATTGTAGAAGGCCTATGGGCCCATATAAGTTTGCACATATGTGACTGCAGTGCCCGCAGGTTGCCTCTCCTACCAGTGACAGGAAGGACCCTGAAGTAATAAAGTATTTTGGGAAGCAAAGTCATGTGGGCTGCATGGATACGACCACTCAATGAAATAGGTCCAGGTAGTGAGGAGAGCCTGTAATGAAGCAATCAAAGGCACATAATTAATATGGTACGTTACATGAGGGTCTGCCATAATCTTTACCCCCAGATACAACACATATTGGAAACTTATTTTAAATCCAAATTGAGAAGCAATTTCACTGGAGACCAGAATTGGTATATTGCACAGTACCATTTCCAATAAGTTCAGAGACAGCCCAGAGACCCCTGGAAACTGATCGAATATGGCCAAAAGATTGATAATAGAGGTGAGGGGATTAGAAATAGTTAAGGCCAGGTCATCTGTGCAGCTCAATAGCCTTAGGGAAGGCCCCATGACGCCGAATCTCTGCAACCCCTGCCTCATATATGACCAAGACACAGTCGAAAGCTGTCTTTATGTCCAGGAGGACAGCTAGAGGATGCTTTGTGGCATGTGCATGGTGTATAATATCCAGCAGCTTCCTAATGTTGTCAGTGGCTTGCTGTAATGGAAGTAAGCCAACTTGATCCTTGTGTATTAATGAATTAAGGTATTTATGAACTCTGGTAGCAAGTAGGGACATGAATAACTTATGGTCACAGTTTAGAGCTGCAGCTGAAAGCTCTCTTCTTAGGGCAGCAAAATCCACGACCAAGAAAGTCGTGGATTTTGCCAGGGGTGTTGGGGGTGATTAATTTAGTTTACAGCCATGGGGATGCAGCATTTTTAGTTAGGGTAAACATGCTTAAGAGGTTTTTAAAATAAAAACATGATTTTAAGGAGTCTTCAGAGTCTTTTTAAGGTGCTAGATTGCCTCGTGTATCAGACGGATTTGGCTCATTCAATTGTGACCTAGCTAGGATCGAAAGGGTGAGGCAAAAGGTATACCATCCAGGAAAGAGGCAACATCTGTCTCAGCAGGAGGATGAGGCTCTGAATACAGTGACTTGATAGTAAGAAAGAAAGCGCTCATGAATGGAATCAAGGTTGGACATTTCAGAGCCTTTCAAGAGACTGATCCTTCTGACAGAGTTCAGCTGCCGTCTCTCGCGGAATCTGGCCGTCAACCACCTGTCTGGTTTGTTAAGCAGCTTGTGACATTTGGACTGCGCCCATTTATATACTTTTACAGCATGATTAGAGAGGACATCAATCTGCAACTTGGTATCCTTAAGTTTGTACAGCTAAAGAGATGGCCAACTCTGATGCAAGTAGTCTATTAAGTTTGAACTGCAAATTGCAAAGAGCCTCAGTTCTGAGGCGTGCAGTTTGAGATGCCAGGCCAATAATCTGGCTAATATAGGCCTTATAAGAGCACCATAGAGTGGCCTTGGAGACATCAGCAGTGTTATTCAAGTCAAAGAAATAGCACAATTTAGTCATTTTCAGCAAAGTTAGCGGCAGATGTGAGAAAAGATTTAAGTCTGCACATTTGACATCAACCAGGGGAATTGGAATTTGAGAAGGCCAGGACTACATCGAGGTCCGACCAGAAGTAGGGGACATGTCTCGCATAGATTCAATGCACTAGGTTGGTAGCATTTGTAAATAGATAATTCCTGGAGTAGAATAGGTTGAGGAGAATAGTATATCCCCTACTCGGGCCATGGTATTCACGCCAGGAGTCGGTTAGGGACAATAAGTGCAGATAGTCCATAAATAACATCCGTTTTGTTTTTGATCTATCTGGAAGAGAGGCGGAGGAATTAAGGCAACAATTGGGCATTTTGTTGAAGTCCCCTGACCAATATATAACAACATAGGTCAGAGGCAATAACTGTTTGGCACAGGCCAAAAAAGTGACCAAAGGATCCTCCAGTTGGCAATACACATTGACTATGCAGATGCACTGGCCATTCAAAGTACCCAATAATATCAAATATCTGCCCAGATAATCAGCTATAGTTTGAGTAGGCTCAAATGAGAAATTATGTAAAACCTGTACCTTACGTAAGGGAGATAAAGCCAGAAAAACCTGTCTAGATGAGGAGTGTAAAAATTTAGGTAAAGACGTCAAAGTAAAATGGGTTTCTTGTAATGCTATCAAGTCCGGCCTGTGCCTCGCATAGTCCTGCATAGTCTTCCATTGTTTAGAGGGAACATTAAACCCTCTCGCATTATGAGACCATATTCTATACATAGGAGAGGAAAATCTGTAGGAAAAAAAAAAGCCATAACAATAACTCTGAAGGTGACCCCTTGGCGTCAGATCAAATACAGGAACATGGAACATATTCAAATTTAAGACCCTAAAAAGAACCAAACTAGCAGCAACTATAGTTGCATTGAAAGCAATAGTCAACATGAGGAATTAGGGATTAGATTGTGAGCTCCTCTGAGGGACAGTTAGTGACAAGACAATATATACTCTGTACAGTGCTGCGTAATATGTCAGTGCTATATAAATACTTAAAAAAATTTTTTTAGGATAAATCCTCATCAAAGCAGCTGCAGATGTGAAGGATGTTGTTAATATCTCCCACATGCACAGCATCATAGTATAGGGGGTCAGCAAAATACCCCTGAACTGGCAGGAAATGCTTAAACCGATAACACTAAACTTGATCAGCAAGTCCCTGATCAGGAATGGGAATAAAAATAAGCAAACGGCCAACAAAAAGACATGTGCAGTGAGCCCAGAAGGAGCAAAGTCCAGTAGGACTGCCATTAATTTGTATCCTTCAGGTAAGGCGATGAACATGATACTTTACAAGGGCACCAGGGCAAACAAAACAAAGGGTCACTTGAGGGTAGACCATACTTTCTCAGAGGAGAGTACAGGTATGCAAATCTCACATCTATAAGGCCGATCAGGTCAATCCTGTGTAGCTGTTGGGGACTGGAACAAGGGGACCGATGATCTGTATGCAGTGTTCTCCCCAGGGCTCTTTAAGTGGGCGGGCCACCCGGCTGCTTTGAGATCCCGCCCACCTACCTTGCTAAGGCTGATGAAGTCACGCAGGCAGAGTGTTCCATTGCCTGCTATAAATCAGTGTTCAGCTCTCGCTATACACTGCAGGAGCGTGCCTGTGTGACCTGCTTGAACAGTGATTGGCTGGGTGGGTTGTAAGGGGCAGGGCTGGTTTACTGTCTGTCACCGATTGGCTGGGCGGGTTGTAAGGGGCAGGGCTGGTTAACTGTCTGTCACCGCCATAACGGGAAGCCTCTTCTATGCCTTGTTGTGACTGTCTGTCACCGTTTGGCTGGGCGGGTTGTAAGGGGCAGGGCTGGTTAACTGTCTGTCACCGCCATAACGGGAAGCCTCTTCTATGCCTTGTTGTGAAAAGTTTGCCTAGGGCAGTAAAAATTACAAATCCAGCCCTGGCTGTACTAGTTGGGCAAAGTCTGTGAAAAGTTGCTGCTGCAAGTGGCTTGAAAGGACAGTGTGTGGGGGTGATTCTTGCAGAGTTCACATGCATGTAATTTCATATGAATGTTATTTGCTGCTGGGGTAGAGGGGTGTTGCAGATAATTTACTATGATACTGACCCCTGTTTACTATCTGCAATACCGCTTGACCCCAGCAGCAAATAACAACCATGTGAAAAACAAAAATCACCCCCTTTATGAAATGCAACAAACACCCCTGTATGAAATGTGAAATTACTCCCCCCCCCCCCCCCCCCCATATTAAATGCAATAATCACCCCCGTATGAAATGCAACTATAACACCCATATTTGGTGTTCTCTCCAGGCTCTTTTAGACGGGTGCATCACCTAACTAAGTTTGGTGAGCAACCGGCTGTCATCAGCTCGCCTCCTCCTCATCCTTTTCTTATGCTGTAGGTAGAGTTGCACCTGCCCCGCATTCCCCCTCGCACCCCACCCGGCTACTTTTTCATGCCTCCCGGCTGGAAAAAAATCCTGGGGAGAACACTGGAGATGCCTTTGAGATGGGACCTCAGACCACACTCGGAAGGGCCTAAGAGGGCTCTGAGGAAGCGGCTGAGGTTCATGAGTAGGAAGTGGGATTTTACGAAGTTACATTTTCCGAGCATGATTTTGCACATACATTTGCGATTTGTTGGTTTGAAAGGTAAGCGAGAAGGGAAAGCCCCACTTGTACTTCATGTTCGCTCCAATTAAGGCTTGAGTAATGGGCCTGAAGTCCCTGCACCTGGCCAGTGTGAGAGGAGACAAATCAGCAAATAGCTGAACCGTAGTCAGCACCCCAAGCAGGGGGTAAAGAGATCTAGCAGCAATCAGAGTTGCATCCCTCAACTCCTCATCCTGAAGCTTAAAGGGGAACTGAAGAGAGAGGTATATGGAGGCTGTCCTGTTTATTTCCTTTTAGACAATACCAGTTGCCTGGCAGCCCTGCTGATCCTCTGCCTCTAATACTATTAGCTATAGCCCCTGAACAAGCATGCAGCAGATCAGGTGTTTCAGTGGTTCAGACTTATAAGTCTGATCTGACAAGACTAGCTGCATGCTTGTTTCTGGTTTTAATCAGATACTAGTGCAGAGAAATAGACCAGCAGGGCCGCCAGGTAACTGGTATTGATTAAAAGGAAATAAACATGACAGCCTCCATATACCTCTCTCTTCAGTTCCCTTTTAAGAACAATATCACATTGGGAAATCAGCATTGCAAGACCATTGCAGAGCTATGTGGATTCACACAATGCGAAGGTCAGCAGGATCCACTTGGGGAAGGATGGCTGAGAAAAGGTTAAGCGCCATCTCTTTAAGATTTGTAATGGCCTCCGGCCCCCCTCGGATATGAATGTTACCTCGTCTAGTACGGTTCTCCAGGTCTTCCAGCTTAAATTCTAGGACTGCGTTTTTATCAGCCTAGTCATATAATTGTGATTTGTCAGCCTCAACCGTGTCAGTAATTGTCAGCTTGGTGCTCTAGGTCAGCCACACAGTCTCCCACCTCCTTGATCTGGCGGGAGAGATCACTAACTGTCGCGCTCAGTAGCTTACCGATCCGGGAGAATAGCTGCTGCTCCTGTCTCTTAAATGTGTTCGTCGTCAGCAAAGCGTGAGTTGAGGAGCTGGGAGGTTGGCGTTCAGGCATGGAGGGAGCCAGGGTTTCTCAGCTTCATGGTGGCCATCTTAGTTTTAGCCGCTCCTGGTCATTACCCGGACCGGGGAGAAGCAAAGAGAACAATATTTCCCATCCTGTCTCACTGGCTGCTAAGAAACCTGCCGGTGCAGAGGCGGAGCTCACAGATCAGCATGCGCTCATCTCGCCTCCGCACATGCACCCCCTATATATCCATTGTTTTTGCGTCTTACTATGGAGAATATGTGCAGAAAAGAAAAAATGCATACACAATTGAATTTGCCAGTAAATCCTGAATGACATGATTACTACAACAACGAAACATTTGTAAAGTGCTTTTCTCCCATAGGACCCAAAGCGCATAGAAACTTGAATGCTACAAGCTTTTTATCACCTTGAATTGCATTTGGCCCTGTATGTCTTAATCCATGCCCACGTGTGAGGAAATGCAATTACCAGAAAAAGTCAACTTCAGATACAAATTTTAAAGGGGCACATTTTCAGTCTTTTTTCAAGAAACGTTGTGGATATGATCAACAGAAAAGTCATGTTTGCCTTCTTCAGTCTCTTGTCTAAAGTATTTGTGTATATTTTGTTTTTCCATAATGAGACAATTCAAAGATTAATGTACAGCTTTCATAGGTTCCTAACTTTTATTTTTGCTCCCTCTTTGCTTTTAAATTCACAGAATAATGTGAAAATGCTTTTGGAAATCAACTACAGAGAAAGATTGCTGAACGTCTACAGTGAGGTGAAGAAGCGTCTAGATTACCAAGTGGCTCTTCAGCATCTTCTGCGTCGCAAGGAGCAGGATCACATGGTCGGCTGGGTTGAAAAGAATGTAATACAAAGTATTACTCCACAGCAGGTGGGCATTTTTTCTTTCAAAACATAAATTTAAGTGAAACAGGTGACATATTCTGCAACAACTGAATGCCACATTCTTTTACAGAATCACCAGAAGGAACCTTGTTTGTTATAAATGCATGCATTCTTTATTGAAATTGTAAAAGGAGTCCAAACAACCACCTTTTAATGGTGGGAAAAAGTGCAAGTTAATAGCAAAATACAATTGCATGCAAGAGTCATTTGAGAAATACATGGTAGTAGATATAATACAGATGAGCATATCTGTGGGTTTATTTGACTCCTCAATAATCTCTGTGGGCAATAACATATATCCTATAATGTTTATATCCTATCACAAAAATGTTGTAAAGTCATTCTTCAAGCAAAGAAAAAAAAGGCTATTTGTACGTAGACTCTGCTAATTTGCTGGCTTGAGAACCCAAATTAACCTGAGCACATAACCGCTTTGTACTCTGCAGAGACTTTAAAGTCCGCCCACACTGCCAGGGTTCTGACCAATTGTTCTGATCTGTCTTGTGCTGTACGGAAGATTTGTTCCATCTGTCTGACCACTGTGCCGTGGTAGGGGGCGACTGGATCTCCACAGAATAGGGACTACTGCTCTAGCTGCATTGACAAGATGTATTACTATCAATATTTTGTAAGATTTATATGAAATGTCATTAGAATGTAGTAAATAAGTTTCAGGGTGGAAGTCTAGGTGCAGAATATAAATCTTTTGTGTCCATGTGTAAACTCTTTCCCAGTAATCTTTTAGAAGAGAGCATTCCCAGAGAATGTGGAACAAAGAACCTTTTTTTTTATTTTCGCAGCGCCAACATGCGTCAGCGATATCAGGGTTAATTGTATGTATAACTACAGGAGACCTGTACCAGTGCAATAGGATTTTAAACCCCTGTTCTTGAAAGAGTGTGTTGAGCGGTTTTATGTGACAATGTAAGTCGGAGACTCTACAGGTAGTGCAGAATTATTAGGCAAATGAGTATTTTGACCACATCATCCTCTTTATGCATGTTGTCTTACTCCAAGCTGTATAGGCTCAAAAGCCTACTACCAATTAAGCATATTAGGTGATGTGCATCTCTGTAATGAGAAGGGGTGTGGTCTAATGACATCAACACCCTATATTAGTTGTGCATAATTTTTAGGCAACTTCCTTTTGGCAAAATGGATCAAAAGAAGGACTTGACAGGCTCAGAAAAGTCAAAAATAGTGAGATATCTTGCAAAGGGATGCAGTACTCTTAAAATTGCAAAGCATCTGAAGCGTGATCATCGAACAATCAAGCGTTTCATTCAAAATAGTCAACAGGGTCGCAAGAAGCGTGTGGAAAAACCAAGGCGCAAAATAACTGCCCATGAACTGAGAAAAGTCAAGCGTGCAGCTGCCAAGATGCCACTTGCCACCAGTTTGGCCATATTTCAGAGCTGCAACATCACTGGAGTACCCAAAAGCACAAGGTGTGCAATACTCAGAGACATGGCCAAGGTAAGAAAGGCTGAAAGACAACCACCACTGAACAAGACATACAAGCTAAAACGTCGAGACTGGGCCAAGAAATATCTCAAGACTGATTTTTCTAAGGTTTTATGGACTGATGAAATGAGTGAGTCTTGATGGGCCAGATGGATGGGCCCGTGGCTGGATTGGTAAAGGGCAGAGAACTCCAGTCCAACTCAGATGCCAGCAAGGTGGAGGTGGAGTACTGGTTTGGGCTGGTATCATCAAAGATGAGCTTGTGGGGCCTTTTCAGGTTGAGGATGGAGTCAAGCTCAACTCCCAGTCCTACTGCCAGTTTCTGGAAGACACCTTCTTCAAGCAGTGGTACAGGAAGAAGTCTGCATCCTTCAAGAAAAACATGATTTTCATGCAGGACAATGCTCCATCACACGCGTCCAAGTACTCCACAGCGTGGCTGGCAAGAAAGGGTATAAAAGAAGAAAAACTAATGACATGGCCTCCTTGTTCACCTGATCTGAACCCCATTGAGAACCTGTGATCCATCATAAAATGTGAGATTCTAAAGGAGAGAAAACAGTACACCTCTCTGAACAGTGTCTGGGAGGCTGTGGTTGTTGCTGCACGCAATGTTGATGGTGAACAAATCAAAACACTGACAGAATCCATGGATGGCAGGCT
The DNA here is from genome assembly GCF_040937935.1 of Hyperolius riggenbachi. Classification (NCBI taxonomy): domain Eukaryota; kingdom Metazoa; phylum Chordata; class Amphibia; order Anura; family Hyperoliidae; genus Hyperolius; species Hyperolius riggenbachi. Next base: position 379,536,639 of record NC_090647.1, on the reverse strand, counting down.
TTTGAGTGTCCTTGCAAAGAAAGGTGGCTATATTGGTCACTGATTTGTTTTTGTTTTGTTTTTGAATGTCAGAAATGTATATTTGTGAATGTTAAGATGTTATATTGGTTTCATTGGTAAAAATAATTGAAATGGGTATATATTTGTTTTTTGTTAAGTTGCCTAATAATTATGCACAGTAATAGTCACCTGCACACACATATATGCCCCTAAAATAGCTAAAACTAAAAACAAACTAAAAACTACTTTCAAAAATATTCAGCTTTGATATTGAGTTTTTTGGGTTCATTGAGAACATGGTTGTTCAATAATAAAATTATTCCTCAAAAATACCACTTGCCTCATAATTCTGCACTCCCTGTAGTATGAACCCTGGCTCAAGATGACCACTCGCCGTGGTTTTGTTTTGTTTTTTCACCCCAAGCCTGCGTTAGGAATACTATCTGGGAGGGTAAAGGTCAAAGCCATCATCTCTAATAATTGGGGGGGGGGGGGGGGGGGGATGTTCAGGGTTTGTTGACAGGAAACTGAATTGCCATGTACCTGATGGATGTATCGGTCATCTGAAACGGGGGGATAAAAGCATGTAAATGGGTAAAGAGGGGTAGGTTTAAACAAAGCAAAAATTTGAAGAAGTTAATATTCTAGTTGAAGTGGACAACAAAGTAAGCCATCTTCTCCAAGTTTTGGAGTTTAGTAACCAGGTTAGAACAAATAAAAGATCAGCAAATGCTGACCTCTTTTGTTCAACACCCCTTCATAATAACATCTTCTATGTACTACTCTAAACACACCCAATTCAGAAAAGGCTCTAGTGAAATAATAAAGATTAGACGAGAAAGCAGGCACCCCTGTCGCATCCTGTTGGCTAGATAGATAGAGCCTGAAATTAAACCATTTGCTTTGACTCAAGCCAAAGGGTTGGGGCCTGAGCCCATTGACACTGTTGTGTCAGCTTTTCAGTTACACTTCAATGTTACAGATGCTGAAAAGCGGACACAACTGTGTTAAAGTGGATCCGAGATGAACTTTTACACATTGCATAATTGTGTTCCTTTCCTATTGTTTATAGGGCATTCCTCAAGCCAAATACTTTTTTGTTTTAATAATCTAATTCCCTATAAACTAAACAAGCCACACCCACAGGTTTTTTTTTTTTGGTTTTTTTTTTAGACAGTAGCAAGTGCTCATGGGAGCTCAGTTTGGGCAGGAGGATGGGGGGTTATTACTAGCCAGAGATTTCAGAGGCAAAGGGGAGGAGGAGGAGGGGAAATTAGGTTATTTTGCTCAAAATGCAGAAAAGCCTGCCTCTGTAATGTTTACAAACATGGCTGCTGTCGTATCACAGGAAGAAATAATCATATTCTACTAAAGCCGTTAACAGCTAGATTTGCTATCTAAACTTTAGATAAGATATATAGATAAGTTACTTATTATAGTTAGTTTTTCATCTTGGATCTGCTTTAATGGGCTGAGTACAGTAAAGTAGAGTACAGCAAGATAACCCTGTGCAACATCTGAGTACCCAATTCCATATGGCCCAAAAAAGCTTTCAGGAAGTCCCAAGCAATCCTGTTGAAAGCTTTTTTTAGCATCAGTGGAGAGTACAAAACCTCCACTTAACCACTTGCTGACCGCCCACTACCTATGCGCGGCGGCAAGGTAGCTCCCCCAGGACTCCTGGGGGACTGATTAGCCGGGGATGCGCGTGCATCCGCCGGTATTAGGCTCCACCCACCAATTAGCAGCGCCGGCGGGTTGTAAATACCCCGATCTCGACGTTACTAATGTATAATACACTTTGTTAAGCTAACAAAGTGTATTATACTGGCTGTCTCCTCCCCTGGTGGTCCCAGTGATCGAGCGACCACCAGGGGAGGAGGCAGCTGTGTATGTAATCACACAAGCACACTGATCCTGCCCCCTGATCACCCACAGCACCCCTCAGGCACCCCCCCCCCTCAATCACCTCAGACCACTGTTTGCACCCAATTACCCCCCCCCCCCCCCCCCTAATCACCCATCAATCACTCCCTGTCACTATCAACGCTATATTTTAGATTAGGCTCTAATCAGCCCCTAGGGGTTACTGATCACACACACACACACCCTCAGATCCTCCCCAGACCCCCCTCCACCCGTGTACTGTATACATCTATTCTCCCCTGTTATCACCCATCAATCACCCCATCCCCACCTGTCACTGCTACCCATCAGATCAGACCCTAGTCTGCCCCTTGTGGGCACCCAAACACCCGCCCACACCCTCAGAGACCCCTCAGACCCCCCCTGATCACCTCCCCAGTGCCTTGATTGCATCTATCCTCCCCTCTAATCACCCCCTGAGACACCCATCAATCACCTCCTGTCACCCCCTATCAGATCAGGCCCTAATTTGCCCCGTGTGGGCTCCTGATCACTCGGCCAAACCCTCAGATCACCCTTCCGATCACCTCCCCAGTGCATTGATTGCATCTATCCTCCCCTCTAATCACCCCCTGAGACACCCATCAATCACCTCCTGTCACCACCTGTCACTCCCTAGCACTCCTACCCATCAGATCAGGTCCTAATCTGCCCCCTGCGGGCTTCTGATCACCCACCTACACCCTCAGATTCCCCTTAGAACCCCCCCCGTTGTTAATCAAAACTCAGTGACCATAGCTTTCTACTTCACAAGTACTCCCTTTTACTAGGTAGGTGCTCTTATTCCTGGGCAGGAATACCCCCTAAATTTAGCAGTCCACCATGGCAAAAAAGGGGTATTCCGCTGAAGAGGCAGCCGAGATTCTGGCCCAGTGGGGTGAGTGCGATTGGGAAGCCTCATCCAAGGAATCATCCGGGTCAGAATATGAACCAGTGAACAGCAGTGGCTCTCTGACAGATAGCAATGATGAGGTTAAGGTCCCGGCTTGAGCCAGACGTACCACACCCCATGCCACTGGACCGCAGGTGGTGCAGGATCAGACTCGAGGGCAGCAGAGTGGTGCTAGCGTGGTTTCGAGTTTTCTTGATGAGGCATGCACCAGCAAAGTAGCATCTCCTGGACCTAGCACCAGTACTACCATAGACTCTGGTGAAGTGGCGAGCACCAGCATGGTAGTAGAAACTAGTTCGGTGGCACCTGCATTAAGGCCCGAGTCGCAGCCACCAGCAAAATGGGCCTGTACTACCCATAGTCTTCCAGACGTGCCGGAAAATCCCAATTTGCAATCCCCTGGTTCCGCCGCACCCGTACTGCCCCCTTTCACTGCCCAGTCTGGAGTCCAGGTGGAGACAGATAATCTAGGATCGGCCCTAGACTTTTTTTCATCTGTTCTGCACCGTGGATCTCTACGACTTAATTGTTGCTGAGACAAACCGTTATGCCACACAATACGCAACCGCCAATCCGAGAAGCTACCATGCCCAGCCTTTTCGGTGAAAACCACTCCCAAGTTTCCAAACTTAACATTTTTTGGGGGCCTTCTCCTTAAAGAGACTAACAAAATTTTGAGCCTTATTTCTTCTATCCTATAAGTTCCAATGCCAATACAACCTGTTATCTAAGAGGCCACTCTGCTTATGACCAGTTCCACAAAATTCAGCCCCTCATAGACCACCTGTCATCAAAATTGCAGATGCTTATACCCCTGAACAGTCATTTTGAGGCATTTGGTTTCCAGACTACAGGTTTTGGGCCCCTAAAATGCCAGGGCAGTATAGGAACCCCACAAGTGACCCCATTTTAGAAAGAAGACACCCCAATGTATTCTGTAAGGTGTATGGTGAGTTCATAGAATGTCATTTTCCACTAACTTGTGACAAAAAAAAAATGTACTTTGTAAAAAAAAAATAATAAAAATCAATTTCCCTTAACTTGTGACAAAAAAATATCTTCTATGAACTCACCATACTCCTAATGGAATACCTTGGGATGTTGTCTTTCTAAAATGGGGTCACTTGTGGGGTTCCTATCCTGCCCTGGCATTTTAGGGGCCCTAAACTGTGAGGAGTAGTCTGGAAACCAAATGCCTCAAAATGAAGTGAAATCCTAAAGGTACTCATAGGACTTTGGGCCCCTTAGCGCACCTAGGCTGCAAAAAAGTGTCACAAGTGGTATCGCTGTACTCAGAAGTAGTATAATATGTTTTGGGGTAATTTTTTACACATACCCATGTTGGGTGGGAGAAATATCTGTAAATGGACAATTGTGTGTAAGGAAAAAAAAAATCAGAACATTGTCATTTAGAGATACAGTATTTCTCCCACCCAGCATGGGTATGTGTAAAAATACACCCCAAAACACTATATACTACTTCTCCTGAGTACGGCGATACCACGTGTGACACTTTTTTGCAGGCTAGGTGCGCTAAGGTGCCCAAAGTCCTTTAGGCTTTACAGGGGTGCTTACAATTTAGTACCCCCCAAAATGCCAGGACAGACAATGACCCTATTTTGGAAAGTAGACACCCCAAAGTATTCAGAGAGGGGCATGGTGAGTCCATGTCAGTTTTCATTTTATTTTATTTTTTGTCACAAGTTAGCAGAAATGGAAACGTCATGGAAAAAATCACTTTTTGCACCCCAGTCTGTAAACGCTATAACTTTTACCCAAACAAAAAAAAAATCCAATAGGCGTCTATTTATTGATCAAAGACATGTAGCACAAGAAGTTTAGACAAAAATGTGTATAGAAACTTTACTTTATTTGAAAAATGTCACCACAGAAAGTTAAAAAAATCATTTTTTTGACAAAATTCATGTCTTTTTTTGATGAATATAATAAAAACTAAAAATCACAGCAGCAATCAAATAGCACCAAAAGAAAGCTGTTTAGTGACAAGAAAAGGAGGTAAAATTAATGTAGGTGGTAGGTTGTATGACCGAGCAATAAACCGTTAAAGCTGCGGTGGTGTGAATGGAAAAAAAAGTGTCTGGTCCTTAAGGGGGTCTAAGGCTGCAGTCCTTAAAGGAGTTATCCGGGCTAAATACAGAAAATAAACGCTACTTACCGGGGGCTTCCTCCAGCCCCAAGCTCCCAGGACCTCCCTCGCCGCACCTCTGCGCGCAGCTGTTCGCCGGAGCTCCGTCCCGGTCCCCGGCGATGACATCAGCGACCTTCAGGTCGCTCTGTACTGCGCCTGCGCGAGTGGCGCTGTCAATCACCGTGGGCCGGAGCGGATTGCGCAGGCGCAGAACTACTGCACAGTCTGCTCCGGCCCACGTGGCGGTGATTGACAGCGCCGCTCGCGCAGGCGCAGTACAGAGCGACCTGGAGGTCGCTCTGACGTCATCGCCGGAGACCGGGACGGAGCTCCGGCGAACGGCTGTGCGCAGAGGTGCGGCGCCGGAGGTCCTGGGAGCTTGGGGCTGAAGGAAGCCCCCGGTAAGTAGCGTTTATTTTCTGTATTTAGCCCGGATAACTCCTTTAAGTGGTTAAAGTCGTACTGTAATGACAAAAAAAAGGAGTTTAACTTAGCTGGCGCTTCTACCGGCCCCCCGCAGATGTCCTGAGCCCGTGCCAGGACAAAATTATCCTGACGCAGCCGGGAGCGTCTACCTACACTATGTACTGCGCCTGCGCAGTAAGATCCCCGCAACGTCAGCAGGAGCAAGGCCGCGCATGCGCAGTGGTCACAAACTGGAAGCGAACTGCGGCAGGGCACCAGAGGCTCATTTTGTCCCGGCGCGGGCACAGGACTTCTGCAGGGGGCTGGTAGAAGCCCCACAGGTAAGTTAAACTTTTTTTTTTCATTACAATAGTCCTTTAATGCTTGGTAAGTCAAGTGTGAATAATTGCCCTCTTGGTGCTATCCCTGGCTTCTCTGCCAGGCATAATGCTCACTTAGTCAGTATGAATTCAAGAACCCGCAGCAGACGTTTATTCAGAATCCTTGCAAACAGTTTGACATTGGTATTCGGCAAGGAGATAGGGCTTCCCTGGCTTATGAATGACTGTCACATGCGCCTCCAAAAACAGAAAAGGATAGCTTACAATCTAGAGGGTATTTGAAAAAGGAGAATTTAACCTTAGTGGTAATCCCGAGTCAGGCTTGGGATGGAAGTTCGCAGTTCGCAGCAAAGTGCTAGCTGCGTCCAGCAAAAAAAAAATTATGTAAATCGGCCCAGCAGGGCCTGAGCGGCACCCTCCGGCGGCTTACCCCGTGTCACACACGGGGTTACCGCCAAGGAGGTTAATGTGCACGATGCCTGATTATGGAATGGGGAGAAAATGAAATGGTTGCGCATCTAACCAAGATGCACCTGATAGATACTCACTGCATAGGGATAAAAAGCCTCTCAAAGGCACAAGTGTGCTCATTGCAGTGAAACAGGTGCATTAAAGCGGAATATAACCCTGCATTTCAACTTTGCTCTAAAACATTATTTACAGCATATTATATGCAACCAGCATTTTTTTTTTACTAGACCAGCATTGGAAGGGTTACACACAGAGCTTTAAAGTTCTGTGGAGAGAACTGCAGATGCATCCGAAGCTTACATAGATACATTTAACTAAACAGAATGTAACAAGTGAGGAATGTTACACACTCTTTGGCTGTCCTCGAGCTCCTGCACGTCAGAGAGAGTGAGTCACATTCCACAGTTACATTCTGTTTAGTTCAATGTATCTAAGCTTCTAATGCGTCTAAAGTTCGGTGGAGAGAACTGCAAAGCTCTGTGTGTAACCCTTCCGATGCTGGTCTAGTAAAAAAAAAAAATGCTGGTTGCATATAATATGCTGTAAATAATGTTTTAGAGCAAAGTTGAAATGCAGGGTTATATTCCTCTTTAAGAACAAATGCATCTCACAATACACACAATGGAAGCAAATCCATGCGTTAAACATTATCCGGGGACCTTACCCTTCTCTTTTTGAGAGAGACATCTGTTCCACGCTGCAGAGCATTTTAGCAGGGACGGCTCGTGCAGCCCGATTAAAGCACTGCATGCTACTTTATTCTGACAGAACCCTCTGCATCGCTGATATGCCGATGTGAGCATAACCTAGACCTACAATTGAATCACTTGGGATGATATTATGTTGTCCGTTGCAACAAAACACAATGAGCACAGTATGGAAAAAAAGCTTTAGTGGCATTTTCTTTTCCTCCGATTTGTGTATAAAGAGGAACTCCCATGAAAACATTGTAATAAAAAAGTGCTTCATTTTTACAATAATTATGTATAAATTATTTAGTCAGTGTTTGCCCATTGTAATTTTTTTTTTCTTCTCTGATTTATATTCTGATATTTATCACATGGTGACATTTTTACTGCTGGCAGGTGATGTCAGTGGAAGGAGGTGCAGCTTGTTTTTTTAGGCAGTTGGAAACAGTTGTAAACAGCTGTTATTTCCCACAATGCAACAAGGTTCCCACTGTGTGATGTCAGAACTATGGTCCTCACATCATACTGTGGGAGGGAGGTGAGAATCCATTTGTGAAAAGAAAAATATTCCTCATGGGAAAGGGGTAACAGCTACTGATTGGGATGAAGTTCAATTCTTGGTTACGGTTTCTCTCTATAGATGTTACAGTAACCCTGAATTTTTTAGCTCAAGGTCAGAATTCCTGTGTTTTATATGCAGGAAAATCTGTAATTTGTACATGTTCTCAGTTATACGTTTTGAGTGTGCTTTGCAAAATTTCTGTGTAAATCGTGAACTTGGCGTACTTTAACCACTTCACAACTGAGGGGTTTTACCCCTTGAGCACCAGAGCAATTTTCACCTTTCAGCGCTCCTTCCATTCATTCGTCTATAACTTTATCATTACTTATCACAATTAAATTAACTATATCTTGTTTTTTTCGCCACCAATTAGGCTTTCTTTAGGTGGAACATTATGCCAAGAATTATTTTATTCTAAATGTGTTTTAATGGGAAAATAGGAAAAAATGTGGGAAAAAAATTATTTTTCAGTTTTCGGCCTTTATAGTTTTTAAATACATGCTACTGTAATTAAAACCCATGTAATTTATTTGCCCTTTTGTCCCGGTTATAAAACCGTTTAAATTATGTCCCTATCACAATGTTTGGCGCCAATATTTTATTTGGAAATAAAGGTGCATTTTTTTCAGTTTTGCGTCCATCCCTAATTACAAGCCCATAGTTTATAAAGTAACAGTGTTATACCCTCTTGACATAAATATTTAAAAAGTTCAGTCCCTAAGGTAACTATTTATGTATTTTTTTTAATTGTAATTTTTTTTTTTATTACAAAAAAAAAATTGGGGAGTGTAGGAGGTAATGAGTTAATTTTTAGAGTAAAAGTAATGTATTTGTATATGAAAAATGCTTTAGGGTGTAGTTTTACTATTTGGCCACAAGATGGCCACAGTAACATTTTGTTTATGCGACCTGCAAGCGTACAGGAAGTACGCTTGCAGGAAGGGTTAGGAGGCTGGGACACTGTTTTTTTTCTCACAATGATTGCTGCTTCTCATAGAAGCAGCTGATCATTGTGGGGGGCAGAGATCAACGAACGGGAAAGGTTTTTCCCGTTCTTTGATCTCCGGGCGAGCAGGCGGCGGTGTGCACGAGCGTGGGGACGGGCAAGCGGGAGTGGCGTCAGGGATGGATTTCTCCGTCCCTCGGTATTAACAGGGTGGAAAAAGGGACGGAGAAATCCGTACCGCTGGGGGTAAAGTGGTTAAAATATTGCTCAGGGAATTTCAGACAGTGACATTTTCATAAGCTTGTTTTAATTACACAAACTAGAACATTTTTTTTTATTATTATTACAAGCGTCCCAGAATTCCTGAGGTTATTGTGAAGAGACTAAGAAAGAAGCTAAAAAATCACATTACTGCAGCAAGCATATATGCTGTGTTGTATTACATATAATATTTATAATCCATACATTCCTTATAAAGAGAGAATTTTTAAATGAAGTTACTATTCCATTAATAATTTTAGTATATAAATATATTAATACAGTTTAATGATGTGTTCTGTAAGTGAAGGCTTGTAACAAATTACAGCAAGAGATTGTTGATATAGCAAAACCCCCATTATCCATAATTCAGTTAACCAGAAGTCTTATGCAACCAAAAAAGTCTGGCCTTCCAGAATGCATATATCTTTTACTCTTCCTTATGTAGTAATAAATCTTATATAAATTTGTCCTAAATGTGTTTTTAATTACTGTATTTTAACATTAATGCAGTTTATGGTGAGTATAAACTGCAGACCTATTCAAACTTTAGTATAGGGATGTAATATCAGAAGTGTATCATGCAAGATAGATAGATATTATCATTCTTGATTTATAAAGCGTCAACATTCCGTGGCACTGTACAAAGTAAGAAACAAACATGGGGTACATAATACAGACAATGGTGTACACCAATTTACAAAATGCATAGATGGTGACAATGCAGTACAAGAAATCCGATGCACACAAGAAGTCTACAAGCATCGAAGTACTAATTAATGGACGTCCATACATTCTAAAAGACGTCAAACAAGCCCGATATGCAGATATAACTGAATCTCTGCAATTCCCGCATAGAATTTCGGATGTGGAGTCTCAGCCTATTGAAATCAAAAGCTGCTTCCAAATCTGGGCAGGGAATGCTGCCTGCAGCAGTTTCCTGCACAGCGTATCTGAATCCCCATAGTTGTGCATGGGGCGGCTATAGCAAATCGGATATCAATCTGCACCAGCACAGTTGCCGTGTCTGACTCTAAAATGGACACGGCACCCCAGTGGAAAAGCAGTCTAACGATTCTCTTACTTTTGCCAGATGCATATGATGCTGGAATTTTTTTTTTTTTTTTTTGCACTGAATGCATGTCCAAATATATTAACTTGTTTTGTTCATCTTCTTATTCTATTCTTAGGGCTTGTTGAAGTTGTTTTAGACATGTTTATATAAAAAAAAGTTAAAGGTTTTGCACGTTTTCAAGCACTAAAAAAATGTGTTTTCATTGCAGCAAAAAGAAAGCATCGCAAAATGCATTGCTGACCTGAAACTTCTATCTAAGACCGCACAAGCAAGGGCCTGAGTTTTGCTGCAAAATTATACAGCAAAGGATACTAGCTGATTAACATCTCTCCTATACTGAACCATTAAATAAATATTTCTGTGTACTGTTGTTTGCCCTTATTGTTTGTGTGTGTGTGTGTGTGTGTGTGTGTTTCCTGCATGTGTCTGTCCTATGAAGATGTACACAGTCAGCATCTGAATACTCTTATGTAATCCTAGTTAATGTATCAGACGCCTTTCTGTTCTTGACTTCAGATTCCAGTCCACCTTACATGACTAGAGCAGGCCATACACTAAGCGAGACCTTCCATCCCTCGTATCAATTTTGCTGCTAGTCTCTGCACCTGCTCTAAAACTGCAATATCTTGCCTGTAATGTGGTGCCCAGAACTGAATTCCATATTCCAGATGTGGCCTTACTAGAGAGTTAAATGGGCAATATTATGTCAGCATCTCGAGTTTTTATTTCCCTTCTAATGCATCCCAAAATTTTATTTTGTATCCCGTTTACTTTGTATGATGCTAGACCATTGGTGCGACCAAAGTGCATGACATTACATTTTTCAACATTGAATTTCATCTGCCAATTATGTGCCCATATAGCCATCCTATCCAGATGCTGTTGCAATATGTCACTATCTTCCTGAGAGTTGATGATTCTGCACAATTTTGTATCATCTGCAAAAATAGCAACATTGCTTTCTACTGCATTTACTAGGTCATTAATAAATAAATTTGAAGAGCACTGGACCCAGTACAGACACCTGTGGGACCCCACTGCTAACAGTCACCCATTTTGAGTATAATCCATTGACCACAACTCTTTGTTTTCTGTCCATTAGCCAGTTCCCTATCCATGCACACAGACTCTTCCGCAGTCCTTGCATCCTCAACTTTAGCACCAGACTTTTGTGGGGAACAGTGTCGAAGGCCTTTGCAAAATCCAAGTATATCACATCTACAGCATTCCCAATATCCACATTAGCGTACACTACCTCATAAAAGCTGAGCATGTTAGTCAAACAGGACCTGTCTTTAGATAACCCATGCTGATGCTGAGAAATAAGATTTTCTACTATAAAGTATCTCTTAGTAACCCCTCAAATAGTTTGCATACAACTGATGTTAAGCTTACAGGTCTATAATTTCCTGGATCTGATTTTTTTTTTTGCCCTTAACTACCTTCGGACCGCAGTCATTGAAATCTAGGCCCCGTTTTGGTGGCTACCTGGCTGGCAGGGCGTAGATTTCAATTAACCGATACCACGTGTTCTCGCCACTCCCGACTATCTCACTGCTGTTTCCCTGCTGCAACTCACTTGCTCTGACATCTCTATAATGGTAGGTCAGGAGCCAATGAAAGTGGCTCCTGACCGGCTCACAGGAACTCTGCCGTCGTAGAGACGGCAGAGTGGGTGGCCCAGGTTCCTGACGTGCGGCAATTTGCCGCGATTCTGCCATTTCTGGTACCAGCTGTCTCTGGTCCTTAAAGTGGATCCGAGATGAACTTTTGCTTATTGCATAATGGTATTCCTTTCCTATTGTTTATAGGGCATTCCTCAAGCCAAATACTTTTGGCTTCAGGTACACCTACCCTGCTTTTAGTTTCATCCTTCTCTGCTTAGTCTGCCTGTTATCAGTTCTGATAAGAATCCCTGACTGAGCATTCAGTCTAGGTTTGACCCGGAATAATCATAGCTGAGTCAGTCTTCTGTGAAGTCCTTTCAAGCCCAAGCCTGCCCCCTCCTGGCTCAGCTTTCCTGCTTTGCATACTCAGAGCTCTGATGACATGGGAGGGGCTGCTTGTGCTGAGAAAGAAGCTCTGAAACAGACAAGTGTGGCTGCTGTAGTATTTCATCTTTGATCTGTGTGCACTGTGCAGTCGTCCTCATCTGTGCAGTTTCATTCCTATGAGAGACACTTCCTACAGGCAGCCACACAGCATACCAGAATAATAAAGTTGAAAGCACACAGATGAAAGGCTGCTGCAGAAGCCCTGCTTGTCTATAGTTTCATAAAGCCTAGACAGCACATCCAGAAAAGCTCATAACCCGGAAGCAGAAGGGGTATGAGCCGTGGCCATATTGGATTTTTCCTGGAGAAATAATGGATAAAAAAAACACTCAAAAAGGCACACCAGAGTGGTGAATTTTTCAGGCAGAGCATTTATTCTTTACAAGCTATCGATTCATATGTTTATTTTGTGTGAAACATTCATCTCTGGTTCCCTTTAAGTGGTTAAAAAAATGGCAAAACAGTGGGCTGTATTCCAATCTACTGGAACTCTGCCAGTTGAAAGAGACTCAAAAGGTAAGAAAAAAAATCCTAAATTGACCTCCCCAAAAGGGAGGTTATAAACCAACCTACCTACCTCTTTAGGAATGCAAATGCACACTCACAACACCGCCGGGAGATACAAACTGTGGTTGGTGCGGCCAGCCTGAAGAGAAGAGGGTACGTCCCAAACGGACTGGTGACCAGAGGAGTAGCATCTCGTAGGTATGTAGTAGTACTCCCCCAAAGGCACACTCAGTTTACAACCTTCCTTATGGTGTGGTTCACTTAGAAAGTTATTTCTGTTATCATGGGGCTTTTAAAGAGTGAAAGTATTAACCATTCCAGTGAAAGTATCTCTTGAAATGTCTATCATATTTTTCACACTATAAGGGCCTATTCAAACTTAAAAGCGCAAAACGCTGGCGATTTTTGCCGGCGTTTTGCAGGAGTGATTTTTCCTGCGTTTAGCACTTCTATAACACTGAAATGACAAATCGCCCAAGTAAGAACAGGCCCATAGGGGTTTATTGCGTCAGCGTTTGAGCGTTTTGCCAAAATCGGCAGAGTGGGTGGCTCAGGTTCCCGACGTGAGCCAATTTCATAGGTTTTTGACGTTGATAGACCGGGTCAGGAGCCAGAGCGGTTCTTGCCTTTTTCATGATTGCTAACTCAGTAAAGGACCAGCCTTTAAAGCGTTGCTATCATATAAATCCGGCATAGCGGGGTCTGAACCCTCTTACAGTAATTATAGATTGACGGTATACCTTGAAATGAATCAGAGCACTCAGTGTATGATTTTATATAAAAATTGTATTTGCTTATCATACAGCATATATACAAAATATGAACAGTTCCAAGTAGTGTTTCCTTTTAACAGTATTCCATCTTATCAAGGATTTATAGCCTAGCGTTCATCAATCTTCTAAGTACATTCAAAAAAGAATATAACAGTTGTGTTATGTAGAATAAGATCAAAAGTAGTCTCATCTGTATCAATAGCTGTGTACATAATAGCTGTGTAAAACTTGTAGTAATCTTCTTAAAGAAATAGCATAAAAAATAGCTTCTAAAAAAACTTTTTGCTAACATCTTAACGGAACATAATGCTGAAAAATTAATAAAGTAAATCACCAGAATATTAAGCATAGCTTCAATTCATCAAAGGGTGTTCGATAACAAAATCCCAGTCCTTAAAATACCGCATTCAGTATTTTACACTTCACTGTGCTAATTCATCAATATTTTTAACATGTGTGGTAGAGGTTCGTTAAGTTACCAAAGTACTACGGCTTCAGTTCATCAAAGGCTGTTCGATAACAGCAGAGTGGTGCAGAGCAGCTTGGAATGTCCCTGTGTTGTTACAAGCTGATAACAGTAGAAGGCATCCAGACATCCCTTTACATGTAAATGTGTTATATTTACTGTTACTTATACTGCCTCTGCTGCTCTGAATCTGTCCATCAGTGTTTCTTAACATTTTACTTATTTGCCACAACGTAGATAAGCTTCCTGGAGACATTACAAATGCCATGCTTGGTGATTTCACCACTTGCATCTTTGCATATTCAAACAGGGACTCAAAGGGTTACACCACCGTTCTCTCTGCTCACTGCCTGGGGGGTCTGGAAGCTTGTGTGGAGAAGCCTGTGTGACCTATCAGCACCTATCAGTGGCACTTGCAGGAGAACAGGGGCTGTTTCTATTGGCTGCCTGCTCCTGCTAATCATGAAAACATTCACACAGAAGGCTTTCGAAGCCTGTAACGACGGGAGAGCTGGAGATAATCACCGAATGTGTTAGCGAATGTGGTAACTTTGATGAATTAACATTTGCTGACATGTGTTGAGCACATGTCGGTAATTTATCTCATTGCTCTGTCATTTCAGCTTCTCATTCGGTAACAGCTTTGATGAATTAACATTTTCGAAAGTGCTCCGTTAAGTCAGCTGTTTTCAGCATTACAGAATGCGATAATGCTTGATGAATTGAAGCCTTCTCTGTCATCTTTTCAGCATCTAGAACCACTTGTGGGAAGGTAGCTTCTGCCTCGTGTCTTTTCAGGAGATTGTTGGGCTTCTGCAAACTATGAGCTTTCGGGCCCTACTTTTATAGGGGTTGGAGGCAATATGGTTGCCTAATCTGGAATTTCCCTGGATCCCAGGTTCTGATTGGCTAAAGCTTCCGTGCGTCAAACGCTATCTATGTTTTGAATACCTAAATCGCAATATTATTGTTTATAAATTCTTAATTACCTTATCTTGTGGGAATTAACACCATCTGACATTTTGACATCTGATAAAAAGGTCATATTTGACGCAGTTAAAGTGGAATAAAACCCTGCATTTCAACTTTGCTCTAAAACATTATTTACAGTATATTATATGCAACCAGCATTTTTTTTTTTTTTACTAGACCAGCATTGGAAGGGTTACACAGAGCTTTTAAGTTCCTGGAGATTTCTGCAGACGCATCCGAAGCAGACATAGATACATTTTGTTTACATAAATGTATCTAAGTGTTGAATGTGACTCACTGTCTCTGACTGAGAAGGAGCTGGAGGACATCCAAAGAGTGTGTAACATTTCTCAATAGATACATTTAACTAAATAGAATGTAACAATCTGGACTTCTGCATATCTCTCCACGGAACTTTAAACCTCTGTTTAACCCTTCCAATGCTGGTCTAGTAAAAAAAATGCTTTTTGCATATAATATGCTGTAAATAATGTTTTAGAGCAAAGGTGAAATGCAGGGTTATATTCCGCTTTAATTAAAAATGGACGTCACCGGCCATCTTGTCTGCTGGTTTGCCCCAGACACTGAGACTAAACAATGCATTTCTGATAAAGTGTTCTCTGCTAATTAGTTTTTGGAAGTTGTCTGTACTTTCCCAGGTCAGTTTGACACTATAACACTGTACACAGACCTGTAAGAGCCTTCAGCAATTTAGGGCTTATTGAAACATACAGGGCTTCTAATATACTTCTTTAAATATAAAGCTTATTATATACTTCTTAAAACAATCATATAAGATATAATTGCATATTAAATCTTAATAATATAAAATAATTTTCTATATAAATATAATAACTTCAACCGGCAGAGGCCAGCCTTTCATAACAAATAACATTAGGGTACCCCCTAATAGGGGATTAACACAGTATAAGAGGCCTCATTCCAACATTGCTCGGTACAGAGGTGCCAGGCTATGTACCGGACCGCATTGGGTGAGTCTTTTGATTACTTTATTTAACCCCTTTTTAAGCACTTAATTTTAATTTGTTGTATGTAAGAATACTCTTTATCCACACACCTCACCAGTCCCTATGTTTGCACATGTAAGACCCATATGCATATAAGATTGCTTCTCTTACTAGTCCACACATTGATACAAAAATATGAGCACGCATATACACAGATATATATTTATTTCAAAGCCCATTTTATGAAAATATTCTACATATATAAAAAAAAATTAAATTAATTTTTGTATAATATTTTTTTATTATTATATCTTGGCTGTCTGTATGAGTACTTAGCATACTGTCTTCTGTCAACCCGTGCTATGCTCCTATTTATTGCCTGAGGAAGTGGGATATACCCGCAAAACGCGTTGCACCTTGTTCGGAGTATGTAAATAAACTGATTTTTGCTTAAAACAGCAATTTTTGTGTCTGTTTTGGAGGGGTAAGTCCACCGCTACCTACTTCATTTTATCCATTTTAAAGAAATATTGTTTTTACCCTGTTGGCGCCTCTGTACTACTTTTGCAGTTGTTTCCACCCCTGGTGGAGGGGAATTCTTCTTTTCTCCCGATCTACAGAGAGCGACTTCTTAATCCTGAGTGGGGACAGGTCTAATCTCCTCACCTGCCTTCATAGTGGTTACCTGGACGGTAACCCTTGTTTGTGAGTATAACCTACCTACCTATAACCTACCTATACTTACCTTCCATACCCAATTTACAGTACATACTACACTATACTGGGCTCTCGGAGTCTTCTCTTATATCTTGTAGAGTAAGTTTGATATACGATTATTTTCTTGTTAAGCACAGTCTCTTCTCATGGCAATACTTAATCTAGTTACACGCTTGATCCTGGATATGTCATGTGTAGATCTTCTCTCTAATTGAAGTAGTTCTCCGCACCAATCAATCATTAGTATTGGAATCAGTAGTCCTTCAGAATTTTCTTTTCTGGAAACTTCTTTAACAGGTATCATATTTCATATGGCTTTCATTCAAGTGTCTGTAATTCTTGTATATGATCTGTAGTTCTCATAATAACATGATAGGATCCCCGCTTGTGCCGCTTTATAGCAATCTCGTATCAGTCCAGTGTTTTACTAGCAGTTAAGTCTACCACTTTAACGCATTATTGACAGTCCAGGTTGTTCAGAACATTTCATCTGTAATATTATCAATTAGTCCCGCATTTAACTCTCACATTTTCTGAGTTGACTATGGCTAGTCATCTTGCATCTTTAAGTCTAGTGTATACAACAGTCTTTGCATACCATGGCATTTGAAGACATTTCACTCTCTTAGATTCTTCAGTACTTCTCTTGTACATATACGGATTAGGTATTTAATTGATATTTGAGCTATTCTTGCTCCTTAAGTCATGTAGCGGGTGTCTCTCTTGTTATGGTGCATCTTCTTTTTCCACCATCAGGCAATAACTTGTATGCTAGAATCAATCATAGGGGAATTTCATTTGTCTCAGGATGCTTTCTTGAAACTTGAAAAGGATGAGTAACAACGGTCATCCCCAAGTTGTATTTTCTTTTTTTTTAACAAATCATTTTGTTGTTTTAATAACATATGTAATACAAACAAGAGTAGAGAAGACAGTGATCAACCAGAGGTCATAATAATGTAAGAACACAGCTCTCCATATACATGACTATGCATACATAAATATATTGTACATTCCATAGCATGCTGTAAAAAACAGGCTATCATAGAATTATGGATACCTATACAATTTGTTTCAGACCAGTGTCTATAAACATTCCCGCATTAGATAAACAAGAGCCATGTAACAACCAGACAGCAGCAAAGCTGACTGAGTAGTGGAACCTTGTGTTGATCTTGTAAGGAAGGAAACCGAGAAGAAAAAGAAAGGAAAAGGTGGGAAAAGAGGAAGAAGAGAAGGAAAAAGAAAGAAGAGAGCAAGAGATTCTCTAGTGTCTCCGACACCCAACCTGTTCATGTGTTACTCATGGCAGCGCAAAACCTCAGATCATCTTAAAGTCTTTGTGAGAGGGCAATTGGGGTTAAAAGTCAATCCTCAGGACCTGTAGGGAGAGCATCTACATTGTTGTACCATGGGGCCCAAACTTTATCAAAACGCTTAGGGCAATTCCTGCTCTTATAGGTTAGGCGGTAGAGGGGTAGGGTTTTATTGACAGTTCTTTTCCAAAAATTGAATGACGGGGGTTTATCTGATTTCCATGTTCTCAATATCTCTTTACGAACATAAAAACATAAGATTTTGACTAGGTATTGGGCATGTTGATTTGCAGGTGTGCCATCCAAGAGACCTAACAGAGTTAGTCTAGGAGAGAGCATCAAATGTGTTTCTAGAATTTCGTTAATTAGTGAGATAATCTGTTGCCAGAAGTTGTTTACCTTGGGACATTCCCAGAACATATGGAAAAAGGAGCCCAGACTGACTATACACCTTGGACAATTGGGGCTATTTGTATTGGAGATTTTGCACATACGAAGGGGTGTTAGATGCGTCCTATGCAGGAACTTGAACTGAATTAATCGTTCTTTAGCTGAGATAGGAATTTTAACAAATTCTTCCAAGATTTCCTGCCAGTCTGCATCATCCAGCCCTGTAATATCCCCACTCCAGCGGGACTTACATCTAGATAAAGCTGTACAGAGGCGCCAGTAGGATAAAAGTCATTAAAATGTTTAAAACATTCGGGATGCGGTGGTGGACCAGCCAACCCAAAACAGACACAGGTACTGTAGATTCAAGTAATAAATAATTTATTTATATACTCCAAAGACAAGTTGCAACACGTTTCACGGGCAAAATCCCGATTCCTCAGGCAATAAACAACTGGAGTGATACACAGCACGGAGTCCAAAATACGCTTGGCACCTCTGTGTACACAGAGGTGCCAAGCGTATTTTGGACTCCGTGCTGTGTATCACTCCAGTTGTTTATTGCCTAAGGAAGTGGGATTTTGCCCGTGAAACGCGTTGCAACTTGTCTTTGGAGTATATAAATAAATTATTTATTACTTGAATCGACAGTACCTGTGTGTGTTTTGGGTTGGCTGGTCCACCACCGCATCCCGAATGTTTTAAACATTTTAATGACTTTTATCCTACTGGCGCCTCTGTACAGCTTTACACAACAAGAATCCACCCTTGGTGGAAGGGTGGTACACCCTCTTTTTTTCCTCTATCCACAGAGAGCGACGACTTAATCCTGAGTGGGGACAGGTTTGGTCTCCCCACCTGCCTTTTCAGTGGTTGCCTTGGAGGTAACCCTGGTTTGTAAGTACAATACTTACGTTTCATCATTATCATTCGCACTCCTCCAATACAAACTACACTATATTGGGCTCTCGGTTTTCTACCTTTTATACATCTAGATAAACTATGAGTGTTGGTATTCATGAGTGTGAAATATATTACTGACAGTGGTTTGTCTAATTCTGCTACCATTAGTGTCTTCTCAAGATCAGGAGACACCAGAGTTGGGGTACTGTTCACAAATTGCGCATTATACGCATGACGTAATTGTAGGTATCTAAAGAACATCTTATTGGGTAGGTTATAGTTGGATTTTAGGAGATTAAAGGATAGAAGGCCATCACTATTTGTTATGTGGTGAATAGCTTTGATACCATATCGGGCCCATAGGGCTGGGTCCGGTATCTGTGAGAAGTGAGAAAGCAGCGGATTTCCCCATAAGGGAGTATACGGCGACAGTTTGTCGCTGTCACCAGTATACTTAATCATGTCTTTCCACACTTTGACCGTAGTAACCATAGGAGTAGTGCATCTGTTGTCCGATCTGGTACCACGGAAGGGCAACAACGTTAGCCTTTCATATGATCCCAGCCTCGCTGCCTCAACTGCAACCGCAGCATTGTTTGTCCTGAGAGAACCACCATCTCACAGATACCAGAACCGCCGCGCAGTAGTACAAATATAGGTCAGGTAGGGCCAGACCTCCCTGGTCGGCAGGAAGTTGCAGAGTGGGAAGACCCACCTTCGGAACCTGGTCACCCCAAAGAAAACCAGAGATTAGTGAGTGTACCTTTTTAAAGAAGGCTTTGGGGATGGTAGTCGGAGTCTGTCTAAAGAGATACAGACATTTGGGCAAAAAAAAAAAACATTTTAAAAATGCTTATTCTGCCTATAAGAGTTAAAGGCAGCGCTTTCCATATTGTTAATTTGGTTTTGAGAGCCTCAACTGCAGGTTGGATGTTGAGGCGGAGAAAATCTGCTGTATTGTTAGTTACATTAATACCTAGGTATTTAAAGAGACAGTGAAGCGAAAAAAAATGATGATATTATGATTTGTATGTGTAGTACAGCTAAGAAATAAAACATTAAGATCAGATACATCAGTGTAATTGTTTCCAGTACAGGAAGAGTTCAGAAACTCCAGTTGTTATCTCTATGCAAACAAGCCATTAAGCTCTCCGACTAAGTTAGTCGTGGAGAGGGCTGTTATCTGACTTTTATTATCTCAACTGTTCCTGGACTATTTACTTTTCCTCTGCTAGAGGAGAGTTTATTACTTCACAGACTGCTCTGAAAGAATCATTTTGAATGCTGCTTGTTGTGTAATCTGCACATATTATAGAATAATGCAATGTTAGAAAAAACACTATATACCTGAAAATAAAAGTATGGGAATATTTTCTTTGCTGCTAATCTTCTATAGTACACAACCAATTCATTATATCATATATTTTTTTTTTCGCTTCAGTGTCTCTTTAAACTGATTAACCCATTTCAAAGCAGAAGGGTATTTAGAGGTGTCAAAATTGTCTAATGACATTAGAACCGACTTGTCCCAGTTCACTTTGAGACCAGAGTACTTGCCAAAGGTAGAAATAAGAGTTAATGCCTCCGAAAGAGAGGCCTCCGGATCAGTCAAATAAAGTAAAGTGTCGTCCGCATACATAGATACTTTTTCCATTAAAGAGCCCACCAATATTCCCTTGATGTTTTCGGCCTCCCGCAATTGTATTGCTAACGGTTCAATGGCAAGAGCAAATAAATATGGTGACAGTGGGCAGCCCTGGCGAGTGCCCCTTGACAGCGGAAATGGGTGCGAGATGTTGTTTCCTGGTTTAAACCGAGCGACTGGAGTATGGTAAAGGGCTTGGATCCAGGAAACAAAATTGTTGCCTAGACCATATAACTGTAAGAGATGCCATAAATCTTGCCATTCAATTGAGTCGAAGGCCTTCTCTGTGTCTAGAGAGGCCACTGTGCGTTTCCCAGAGTCCTGAGGGGGAATAGAAATATTAGTGAAAAGCCTTTTAAGATTGATGTCAGTGCTACGGCCTGGCATGAATCCGGTTTGGTCGCAGTGGATTATCTCTGTGATGACTTTTTTAAGTCTATTTGCTAGGATTTTTGCTTCAGCATTCAGGAGTGATATCGGCCTATATGAGCCGCACTGCTCCAGGGGTTTATTAGGTTTTAGTATGACTATTATAATGGCTTCACTGAAAGTGGGGTGTAGGGTTTCCCTTTCAAGCACTTTATTAAATAGGGAGCAAAGTTTGTCCGCGATTTGGCTAGAATATGTTTGGAGGTATTCGGCAGGAAGCCCACCCTGACCTGGAGTCTTATTTGGTTTTAGTTCAAATATAGCCTCCTAAACTTCCTCTAATTTAATACTGGCATTCAGCATTTCAGTGCTTTCTTTCGACAAGGAGGGATTGTCAATATTATGCAGATAATCTATTAAACAAGTGGTATTGTAGTCTACTTTGGATGAGTAGATTTTTATAAAAGGAAGCAAAAGTTTTGTTAATCTCCTCAGGGTCTACTAATGAAACTCCTTTGTCATTCGTTATAGTAGGAATAGCAGAAGCACCATTATTTTCTTTAGCCAACCAAGCTAGCAGTCGGCTATTTTTGTCCCCATATTCAAAAATCGTTTGAGAGTGACAAAGAAGTGCATTTTTGGTGTTATCAATTATAGCTAGTTTCCACTGTCTTAGAGCACATTGCCAGGAGCGCCAGGCCTCCATTGTACGTGTTTGGTTAAAGATCTGTTCAAGTTTGGAAGTTTTTGATTCTAGATCAGTTAAATGCTTCCTCGAGTCACCTTTGTGTTTTTTGATTGCAGACATGTAGTGACCCCTGACCACTGCTTTCCCAGCATCCCACAGCACAGCCTCCGACGCTGAATCCATGTTCTGTTCCCAGTATTCTGTAATTTGTTGACTAATGTTTTTTTGTATGTTGGGTTCTTGAATATAGTATCTAGACACACGCCAGAGTCTATCCCTGGGAGTTGCATGCGAAAGCAGGGTAACAAGTATAGGGGAGTGATCAGAGATACCAAGGGGACAGATTTCCACAGATTGTATATATGGAAGTATTTCAGGTGATCCGAAGGCCATGTCGATCCTGGACATTGATCTATGAGCGGCTGAGTAGCAAGTGAAATTAGAAAGAGTCGGATTTTTCCACCGCCACAAGTCTTGAAGCTGATGGCCCTCCGCCCAAATAGCTAAATCCCTATTATCTCTTGGGTTAGAGGTTGATCTATCTTTAGATGGGTCTAGTACCATATTAAAATCCCCCATTATTAATAATTTGTCACAGTGCCAATTCGCAATTTTAAGAAGATTTTACAGTATTTGTTTGTCCGCTGGAGGGGGGGAGGTACAGGCCTATCAGAACATAATTTATTCCATATAACTGGAACTGCAGTAGCATACATCTACCTCTGTCATCGGTAATAGAATTTAGTATTGTAATTGGGAGGGATTTGTGCAGAAGTATCGAGACACCCCTAGAATGTGTGGAGTAAGTGGCATGGAAATGTTGATGAACCCAAGGTCTCTTAAGCGCCATAACCGTGTTGCCTATTAAGTGGGTCTCTAAGAGGATACAAATATGCGGACTGTATTTTTTAAGGTAGTTGAAAATTAAAGACCTTTTTATCTTGGAGCCCAGGCCTCTCACATTCCAAGATAAACAATTAACTAAGTGTAGTCATGGTTGCAGAAATATATAAACATCTTCAGGTTTATTACACTTGATGAAGGAGACACCAGAGAAAGAAGAAGAAAAGGAAAAAAGAGGAGAAGAGAAAGAGAAGAAGAGAGAGTACAGAGAAAACTATGCGTACAATGCCTGAGTGCACTGCCGCTAAAGAGAACCAATAAAACATACAAGTCATACAGAAGATAAAGTCTTTATTCCAACCCCCCACCCCCCCCCCCCCACCCTACACCATACATCAAATGACGTTTTAGGTGTCTGCACCCTAACTAGACTTAAATCACAGAGACACCAGCAACTAAACTATCCTGTGATATCTCTGTAGTGAAGGGGAGGCCAAGAGCGAGTTCCGCCGCCCAACTGCACCCATAAATCAAGGGGGTATTGACCATCTTAAACTAATGCCTGTGAAACAGGACAAATTAGAGCATCATCTTGCAGATATAGGAACAAGTCCCATACCTAAGTTTGGATGAAAATCTCTAATTGTTATCTTGAAATGTTTTAGAGTGTGTGAGAGAGGAAAAAAAAAAAAGGTCGGGGGGGGGGGATAAGGGGGTGGTAGGAAGAGAGGGAAGGGGTGAGTAGGGTTCGGAGTGATAAACCATGCTGATTGGTGTAAGGATATAGGTACAAAATAAGTGCTGTTTAACAGCCCATAGCTTATGCCATAAACTGAGGGGGGTAGCTCGTGAGGCATCATAAAAGAGTGTCTGTAAGGGGATTGTTGGCTTCCAATCTCAATGTATAGGGCTCAGAGTGAGCCGTTTGTACCAAGCCTACCCGAAACCAGGATTTATAGTCACAATCCCCCAAACATAAATACATGTACTCATGTCCTCTCGTGTGTGTGTGTATATATATATATATATATATATATATGTATGTATGTATGTGTATATATATATATATATATATATATATATATATCAACTTATATAGTAGCATGGGTAAATGATAAAGGTATAAACAGTATACTGTCCTCTAGGACCATATTGAAGCAGTTGGGATTGATAATTAATACTAGAAGATATACATCGCTGTGATCAGTAAATTTGTAATATAAATTGCATATCTTTGGGGATAGGAGAGGAAGACTTCCTGGAAATTTCTGAAGTATGGCAGGGGGAAAGAAGAAACACCAAGTGTTTCTTATACAGAAGAGCCTATGCACGGCTTGAGTAATCATAGCCACTATTACGTTGAGACATCAGTTGTGTGTGATTAGAACTACAGGGCCAATATCCAAAGGGGTCAGCTACATCTATCAGTGTTTATAGAGATATTATTTAAGTAGAGGTAACCAGTGGACCCAGAACACAGATGTCTAAACAGATAAATGTGCCAACGCCCCATATACACAGTATACATTCCTTTATAACACATTCCAATATGAAATATACATATCTTTAACGTTTAATATTGGATAGAAAAGTCCTCCGTGGCGACAACACCTTAATGATGATAGCACTGCAAGAGGTAACGTACCACTCGGGGTTTTCAGAAGCATAGACCTATTGGGCCAATTAGAATTACAAAGTGGAGCATAAGTGATGTGTAGCCGTTTAATGACTAAACGTATGCACCGTATATATTACTGGTGGGATTGGGGTAGAGGATACCAGGGTATTGGTAAGAGGGGGAGACGGGTAGTAGTGCTGCCATACAGAAAAATGTGCATAGGTATTGTCACCACAGAAGCCGGCGTATTATTAAAAGACCTCTATTAGCTTGGCCCGGCATCTTCTTCTCTGAAAACCGTGCAATCTAAGGAATAAATGCCTTTGTATTGTGTAGCATTATCTGTCATTCCCCACATTCAGGCTATTTGTCAGAGGGAGATTTATCGCATACAGTAATGTCTGCTGAACGGAGCTACAGTAGAGGTTTTCTATCGGGCGAGGAAAGTGATGTGGAGGATGACCCAGAGTATAACTGCACGGCATTTCATCATATACATAGTATATAATATCTTAGAGAGCTTTCCAATGTGGAATATACAGGGCTGGCCGGTTAACTATAGAGGGAGCATTAGGCTGCTTAGTTCGCCGTATCATGAACTAATTTACAGCATGGTTATAGCTAGATAGGAGGAACGAGAAAGAGGGAGTGAGGAAGGAGGGACATCACACTCACTGGAAAAGTATATTGTGTGTACAGTGGCTGCTAATGGGCTTCAAGCGCCCTCTAGTGGATAGCTATAATAATTGGGTATACATAAGGCATTTATCTCTAGCATAGGAACGGACCTGCTAAACGAAATATGAAGTTGAAAATATAACACATTTAACTGTTCTTAAACACCTGCTTATTCATAGAAATATACGGGTGAACACCCTAGTTGTTATAGACATATCTATCAAAAATTTCACAGTGTACATGCAGGAATAACGTATCTCACAGCGTGTCTATAGCGCTCTATATAGGGCGGATCATCCTAGTTTATATTGCAGGCATCTGGGGAGAGACAGTCAGAATGGAAGCATATTATTACATACCAGCCCCACAAACAAATACATCACGTATCACCCAAACATACATTATATGCAACATAAAGTGTCTCCCTAGAACATATAGGGCAGTTCTAAGCAGAAGGAGAGGAGAGAATCTTGCAGTTCAGACACGCAAGAGCCTACACAGTGTAAGATCCAGCTGGATGAGCTGTTAGAAAACACGGGCATATTTCCCGCCGTCCACACAGTCCACCGAGCATCGACAGCAGGCGCCATTTTAGGCTGAACAGTTAACAGTAAATCCGAGCAATGTCCGCTCATGAGAAACATATATGTGTAAAAGTAGAATTTCCAAAAAGAGAAAACAGGAGTTTCAACAGTAAGGTGAACTAGATAAGAAAAACTTTACACACAGTTATCTCGCAGCCTCCGCGAGTCCCGTAAGAGATCCTAGCTGCAAGGCACCTTAAATACAAACAGTATAATGTTATCAACTCAGGTGCCATAAGTAAAATAGGAAAAACGGCCCATATCAGCAATTATATCAGAAGAAGGAAGAGAATACTTATCCAATTCGAGCAGGGAGAGCTTCCAGCCAGGTTATTACATCTTCCGGCTTGTCGAAGAAATGGAAAGTTTCTCCGTCCTGCACCTTAAGTTTGGCAGGGAACAGCATAGAATATTTGATTTGCTTCTCTCTGAGCTTGGTTTTGGCATGCTGGAAAGTACGGCGTAGTTTCTGTGTCTCCATGGTATAGTCGGGGAAGATCATAAGGCGTGTATTCTCATATAGCAGCTCCTCAATTTCTCTAGTAGTTGACAGGATGGCATCCCTATCCTTGAAATTTAGCAAGCGAAGGACTATCGGCCTGGGAGGCGAGCCAGGTGGACCCATATGAGCCGGGACCCTATGGGCTCTCTCTATCACGAAGAAGGGTGAAAATGTCCCCTCCGGGAGCAGTTGTTTCAGAAGTTTCTCCATTAAGTCTGGGACGTCTCTCCCTTCAGATCCCTCAGGTAAGCCTATCAGGCGGAGATTATTGCGTCTATTTCTATTTTCAGCATCAACTGCTCTACTTTCCAGCTGTGTAAGGCGTTTTTGCATAGAGGGGATAGCCGCTCCATGAAGATGTACTCGGTCCTCAACGTCAGATATGCGGCGCTCCAATTCCATTGTCCTTTCTTTGATGCCGATCAGGTCTTGGCGTAGCAGGGTGAATTTGCTTTCAATGTGATCTATTTTGAGGAGTAAGGTGGACTGACACGTCCGGATAGCTTCCATCAGCTCCACTGTGTTAGGTAAAGATGGAGTCTCGTCCACGTGTTCTTCCTGCTCCTCATGTGTTTCAGGCTGTTTGGTACGGGCTGGAGTTTTTGGAGGGACAGTAGTGCTCAGATTAGGTTCAGTAGCAGTTTCACTGTCTCCTTTTTCTTTCTGCTGTTTCCTGCTTCCACCCAGTTTACTGTAAGGGTTATATCTCTGAGGAGAGCGTGGAGGACGGGACGGTCCGGCAGCAGTTGCAGCGTAAGAGAGAAAGTCGTCCCCAGCTTCTGGTTTATCGAGCGGTGGAACGTACCAAGAATCCAGGGTGTCGCAGCAAGGTTAGCTCTATCAGGCAGGGGTGTTTTGAGTAAATAACGGCTAATAATTAAGTCGATGGTCGCGGATGAAGTTAGCTGGGCAGCGGAGCTCCGTGAAACCCTTCTATTCAGCACGCCATCTTGGCCACGCCCCCCAAGTTGTATTTTCAAACGGAACGTTGTATTGTTTTCATTATCAGTCGGGTTGCGATTTAGTACAGTTGCCATTCACTATGCAGATCTATGTGTAGATTTACAATAGTCCCTTGCTGAACATATTTTTTCATCATTTAGGATATTTTCATCTCTCTTGGAATTCAAACAAATGTTAAACTGTCTTTTATTCTGATGAATTGGATTTTCTCTTTTAATTGTCCATGTATTGCATATTTGAACGTTTCTGAAGAATATTCTCTTTAACTTCATGTGAACAGCACAGTAGTGTAGGGGTTAATGCTCTCGCCTTGCAGCGCTGGGTCTGAAAAGAGTTTGTATGTGCTCTCGGTGTCTGTGTGGGCTTCCTCTGGGCACTCTGGTTTCCAACTCTTCAGATAGTACTGGAATGGCTAAATTGGGCATCAACTTCAAGGATAAAGGCTGTATGAGCAAATCCAGCAGTCACTCTTGTTCAGGCGCTGGGCATACTGTTGATGCATCAAGTTCAATTTATTTTGAAGTCTTCCTTGTAAGTTGCACAGTTCAGCTTTTGTAGTCATCAAATGTATCATGTACAGCAAACCCCATTGTAGTGGTATTTTTGCGGACAATTAGTCTTATTCTCAGCACCTATGAGAAAAAATAAAAAGGAAGAGGAGAGAAGGGGAAAACACAAAAAAGTAATATGCAACATTCTGGTGAATTTTCAGCATAAAAAAACTAAACTAACTAACTACTACCTTCCCACTTGTGGTTCAAAAAGAAAAAAATATAAGTTGATGCTATATGGTGCTGGGTGCATTCTTACTAGTTTGCTCTAGAGTTCAAACTTATAACAGCAGGTTCCTTCTCTTCTTGCTTATCTTTTCTTAAGTTCATCTTAGTTTGTCTTTTAAAAATCAAAGTAGGATTTTCCATTTTCTGTAAATGTTGAGATATGTCTTCTCTTTGAAAAGTGTTCATTTTCTTCTTCTTCTAAAATAAAAAACTTTCACGTTAAAGCTGTGCATAAAAATCCATAAATAGCATATCATACATGTCTTCATTTGTTGCTTCATGTGTGTCATGGCTTTTTCCTAGCTTGACATCAGTATGTCCTTGTCCATTTACAAAAACATTTTTACTTGTTATTACTTGTTCATCACGTTAGTAAACTGTTGTCCTCAGCGTCACACTTCTTGAATAGAGTATCATCTTGAAACTGTTCTTCTTGAACTTCGTCAGTCGATTACCTAAGGCATGGATTTCTCTTCCAGTCTCTTGGTGTACATAACTTCTTTTCTCCTTCATGTATTTAAAAGTCTTCATCAATCCAGGCTTCATTCTTCACATTATGCCTTTAATCATCTTGTACATAAAATTTAGTTTAGTGCAGTCTTCTGTAGTACCAGCTTGATTGCTGTGTGTCATTATTGTGAACAGTTATCTCCTTGTTTCTCCAGTAGTATGGCTTTCTTCCTGTAACTTCTCATAAGTCTTTATTTTCTTTTACAGTCTTTTATTGTATCTGCTTCTGTATCTGTAGCATGGCAGTATATCGCTGCATAGGTAGAAAAATCTATATCTTCCACATCTTCATTTATGGAATCAAAAATAGAATATCTATGTATATTTATCAGTCTTTTTCAAAAACTTTACATTGGCTGTCTTCTTCTAAAACTGGGTGATCTTGACATCTTAGTCTTGATCTTGATATGATGTAACAGTCTCTATTGTAGTTTCAAATGTCTATCAAAACCTTCTTTCACTCATCTTCTGGTATTTTCTATGCCAAAAATCTGTCCTCTTCTAGTTCATCAGATTTATCTGTAAAAAACTGAATATCTCTATTTTTATCTTCTAATGCTCTCTCTTCACCCACCTGATAATCTCATGTATCTTTTAACCTGGTGTCTTCTTCTGTCTGGTCTTCTTTTCTTGTATTCCTTCTGGACCACTTTCCTCTTAGTGCTTTCTCGATCTTCTCTCAGCTGGTGCGTTAACCAGTGGTTGGAGTTGTTAAAGAAGTAAAAGTACTTTTTAGTCCTCACACTTCTCTGGTTACTCCAGTTCCAATTGTTTCTTCTTCAGTTGTTTTCAGATCAGAGCTTTTTATAACATAGCCTCTTCCAATGGCTTGTCTTCATGTTGATATTTTTGCACAGTCTTCTAGCATGTAGCTTTCATCGCTTATCTTAGCAGGTTTCTTCTGGGTGCCTGCAAGGAATGCTTGTTTGGAGTCTTCTTTGGTTCATACAAAAGAGATTATCTTGTGAGACTTCCAATCTTCAGTAGCAACATTTTCAATTCTTCTTTAGTCAAACCTTCTCAGTATAATGTAGTCACAAAAATAAAGTCTCTTAATGCTAAAAACAAACAAAAAAAACCTTGAATCTTCACTAGTGCATTCTTCTCGTATTTCCTTCTTGGCATAATAGCTTATTAATGTCTGCATAAAAATACTGTAGTAGTTTTTTTTTCCATCAATCAAAAAACTGAGATTAGCAGTCATAAAAAACACTTTCATTTGTCGTCTGAGAGAAGAAAAAATCAAGTGTCATATCTCTTTAAGTCTATTTCTGAATGCATGTTGTGTTGTTGTCAGTTGGAGGATTGTCTTGTCTTCTCCTGTGTCGGCATCTGGTAGTGCTACCCACACACAAGATTCTTCTTCTCATAAAAATAATACAAAAATAAAAAATAAAAACCAACATTTCTTCTTACATCTCATTTTTGTGTGTTTTAACTTGTCTTGTGTCTGCAGTCTTCTACTTTAAAAGTGCCATACATCTTGAAAGAGAATCTCTATTGTTAAAATCGCACAAAAGT
Source organism: Hyperolius riggenbachi (assembly GCF_040937935.1). NCBI lineage: Eukaryota > Metazoa > Chordata > Amphibia > Anura > Hyperoliidae > Hyperolius > Hyperolius riggenbachi. The sequence goes on along the minus strand of NC_090647.1, from coordinate 379,507,159 downwards.
AAACATACCAGTGCGTTAGGTGACATCTCCTATTACCCTCTGTCACAATTTCGCCACTCCCCGCCGCATTAAAAGTGGTTAAAAACAGTTTTAAAAAGTTTGTTTATAAACAAACAAAATGGCCACCAAAACAGGAAGTAGGTTGATGTACAGTATGTCCACACATAGAAAATACATCCATACACAAGCAGGCTGTATACAGCATTCCTTTTGAATCTCAAGAGATCATTTGTGTGTTTCTTTCCTCCTGCAGTTCTCATGCACTGAAGTTTCAGGTTGCTCTTTTCTTCCTGCAAACAGCTTTGCCCTTGTCTGTAATTCTTCAGTATGTGAAAGCCCAGCCAGCTCAGAGGACGATTTATCCAGCTTGGAAAAGATAAGAGAGAAGAGAGAAGCTGCTCTAATCTAAATAATACACAGGCAGTGTGCATAGAGGGGCCTAGAAGGGGGAATTCATAGCAGAACCACAACACTGAAGAACTTGGCAGCCTTCCAGACACAGGCTGACAAGTCTGACAAGGGAAAGATACATTGATTTATTACGGAGACTGTGATAGCAGAAAGTGCTGCAGTAAGCCAGAACACATTAGAATAGCTTTTGGAACTTGTAGGATGATAAAAAACAGGATGCAATTTTTGTTACGGAGTCTCTTTAAAACAGGATTTTCTCTCTTTCTTTAAAAATAAAAAATTATTTATAGGAGCTTTTGCTTTCATCACAAAGTCTGTTCAACTCTGTAGTATAAAGAACAATGTTAATTCTCTTGATAGCATCTCTTTCATATATATAAAAAAAATGTTCTTTGACAAAAACTGCTCTCTCATTTTTCTTTTTCACTGAGCTGGTCTCAGAAAGTTTTCTGCACTTCTAAGGTAGCAATTTTCATAATGTATAGGTATATACTCTGCTTCAGTATGCTGCTCCAATGTAATCTGCTTCATTTTGTCAGAAAAATACATGTAGCGCTATTCCTTTTCTTAGGTTAAATAGGCCAAAGTATTTATTTTCTCTTCTAAGTCTTTTCGTAGACTATAAACTGAGTGTGCCCATTAACAATTCTCTTCTGTGAGACTTTAACGCATAAGAATATCTTCCTTCTTTGCTTCAGATTTTTGGATGCTTCATATGCATATCCAACTCTATATTTGAGTATATAAGTACTTTTTTATTCTTCTATCGCGATAGAAAACTATGGTCCATGCTTTCACCATAGAAAGTATTTTTGAAGATAACAATCAAGATAACCATCAACTGTTGGGCGCCAACTGTCAAAAACCTGAGCGGTTCTTGCCTTTTTCATGATTGCTAACTCAGTAAAGGACCAGCCTTTAAAGCGTTGCTATCATATAAATCCGGCATAGCGGGGTCTGAACCCTCTATAACACTAATTATAGATTGACGGTATACCTTGAAATGAATCAGAGCACTCAGTATATGATTTTATATAAAACAATTGTATTTGCTTATCATACAGCATATATACAAAATATGAACAGTTCCAAGTAGTGTTTCCTTTTAACAGTATTCCATCTTATCAAGAATGTATAGCCTAGCGTTCATCAATCTTCTAAGTACATTCAAAAAAGAATATAACAGTTGTGTTATGTAGAATAAGATCAAATGTGGTCTCATCTGTATCAATAGCTGTGTATATAATAGCTGTGTAAAACTTGTAGTAATCTTCTTAAAGAAATAGCATAAAAAATAGCTTCTAAAAAAACTTCTTGCTAACATCTTAACAGAACATAATGCTGAAAAATTAATAAAGTAAATCACCAGAATATTAAGCATATTACCCCTTCTCTGTCATCTCTTCAGCATCTAGAACCACTTGTGGGAAGGTAGCTTCTGCCTCATGTGTCTTCTCAGGAGATTGTTGGGCTTCTGCAAACTATGAGCTTTCAGCCCCTACTTTTATAGGGGTTGGAGGCAATATGGCTGCCTAATCTGGAATTTCCCTGGATCCCAGGTTCTGATTGGCTAAAGCTTCCGTGCGTCAAACGCTATCTATGTTTTGAATACCTAAATCACAATATTATTGTTTATAAATTCTTAATTACCTTATCTTGTGGGAATTAACACCATCTGACATTTTGACATCTGATAAAAAGGTCATATTTGACGCAGTTAATTAAAAATGGACGTCACCAGCCATCTTGTCTGCTGGTTTGCCCCAGACATTAAGACTAAACAATGTCATTCATGACGCATTTCTGATGAAGTGTTCTCTGCTAATTAGTTTTTGGAAGTTGTCTGTACTTTCCCTGGTCAGCTTGACACTATAACACTGTACACAGACCTGTAAGAGCCTTCAGCAATTTAGGGCTTATTGAAACATACAGGGCTTCTAATATACTTATTTAAATATAAAGCTTATTATAATAATAATAATCCAAACATTTGTATAGCGCTTTTCTCCTGTTGGACTCAAAGCGCTCGAGCTGCAGCCACTGGGACGCGCTCAAGAGGCCACCCTGCAGTGTTAGGGAGTCTTGCCTTGAACTCCTTACTGAATAGGTACTTGACCTAGCCAGGATTCGAACCCTGGTCTCCCATGTCGAAGGCAGAGCCTTTAACCAGTACACTATCCAGCCACCATTGGCCATTTCATTGGCTCCTGACCCTGTCTATCAATGTAAGCCGCTCCAATTGGCTGGGTCAGGAGCCAATGAAAGTTGCTCCTGACCGGCTCACAGGAACTCTGCCATCGTAGAGACGGCAGAGTGGGTGGCCCAGGTTCCTGACAATTTGCCGCGATTCTGCCATTTCTGGTACCAGCTGTCTCTGGTCCTTAAAGTGGATCCGAGATGAACTTTTGCTTATTGCATAATTGTGTTCCTTTCCTATTGTTTATAGGGCATTCCTCAAGCCAAATACTTTTGGCTTCAGGTACGCCTACCCTGCTTTTAGTTTCAACCTTCTCTGCTTAGTCTGCCTGTTATCAGTTCTGATAAGAATCCCTGACTGAGCATTCAGTCTAGGTTTGACCCGGAATAATCATAGCTGAGTCAGTCTTCTGTGACGTCTTTTCAAGCCCAAGCCTGCCCCCTCCTGGCTCAGCTTTCCTGCTTTGCATACTCAGAGCTCTGATGACATGGGAGGGGCTGCTTGTGCTGAGAAAGAAGCTCTGAAACAGACAAGTGTGGCTGCTGTAGTATTTCATCTTTGATCTGTGCGCACTGTGCAGTCGTCCTCATGTGTGCAGTTTCATTCCTATGAGAGACACTTCCTACAGGCAGCCACACAGCATACCAGAATAATAAAGTTGAAAGCACACAGATGAAAGGCTGCTGCAGAAGCCCTGCTTGTCTATAGTTTCATAAAGCCTAGACAGCACATCCAGAAAAGCTCATAACCCGGAAGCAGAAGGGGTATGAGCCGTGGCCATATTGGATTTTTCCTGGAGAAATAATGGATAAAAAAAACACTCAAAAAGGCACACCAGAGTGGTGAATTTTTCAGGCAGAGCATTTATTCTTTACAAGCTATCGATTCATATGTTTATTTTGTGTGAAACATTAATCTCTGGTTCCCTTTAAGTGGTTAAAAAAATGGCAAAACAGTGGGCTGTATTCCAATCTACTGGAACTCTGCCAGTTGAAAGAGACTCACAAAAGGTAAGAAAAAAAAATTCTAATTTGACCTCCCCAAAGGGGAGGTTATAAACCAACCTACCTACCTCTTTAGGAATGCAAATGCACACTCACAACACCGCCGGGAGATACAAACTGTGGTTGGTGCGGCCAGCCTGAAGAGAAAAGGGTACGTCCCAAACGGACTGGTGACCAGAGGAGTAGCATCTCGTAGGTATGTAGTAGTACTCCCCCAAAGGCACACTCAGTTTACAACCTTCCTTATGGTGTGGTTCACTTAGAAAGTTATTTATATGTTATCATGGGGCTTTTAAAGAGTGAAAGTATTAACCATTCCAGTGAAAGTATCTCTTGAAATGTCTATCATATTTTTCACACTATAAGGGCCCATTCACACTTAAAAGCGCAAAATGCTGGCGATTTTTGCCGGCGTTTTGCGGGAGTGATTTTTCCCGCGTTTAGCACTTCTATAGCACTGGAACGGCAAATCGCCCAAGTAAGAACAGGCCCATAGGGGTTTATTGCGTTAGCATTTGAGCGTTTTGCCAAAATCGCGGCAAAATGCTCTAGTGTGAATGGGCCCTAAGGTGCACCTGACCTTTTAGACACACTTAGGTTTAGAGGAGGAAAATGAGAAAAAATATTCTGAACTCTAATCTCTGCCTTAGGGCTCTTTCACACTACAGGCAGCGGTAGAAAAGGCCAAAACGCTGCCTTTGGCTGTCAGCGTTTTGGTGCTTTTTGAAGGCGTCTTGAGGCTTTTCAACACCAATACATAGCCTTTTGAAAGCATTTTCAAATCATTTTACAGCTTTGAAAACGCTTTTTTTTTTTTTTTTTTTTTTTTTTTTAAAAGAAGTAAACAAATGCAGTTTCATATTAAAGTAACCTGATTGGTTGTATTTGAAACAGAAGTGATTGGTCAAAAGAAGTCTTGTGATGTGTTTGTATTTAAAATGTAATGTGACAGGATTGGATAATATAATTGCTAGTCTGTGATTGGTTTTTAAATATTGTATAAAAGGCCCTGTTTGTAGGGAAAGTAATTTGTGGGTTTACAGATAGGAGTTTGAGCAGACATAGTTCAGTGCTTTTTTTTTATTGCATGTAATTTACAAAATGTATGCATACATTGGCATAGCTTTAATAATTATGATTGCTATTGTGCAACTGAGGAAAAGCTCCAAAAAGCGAAGATACTGGATTCATCCACTGTTAATGGAAAGACAAGAGAAGGGTGGATTCACAACATTATTTGTGGATATTAGGAGTCATCCAGAATTTTTTTTAATGACAACTACCAGGTAAATGATTGTTTGCTTTTTTTTATAAATTTGTATTGCATTCCAATTAATTATTTATTGGTAAAAATTATATGTATTTCATTTGCAGTTTTGATTATCTCCTGGAATTGTTCATGATGAATTGCTTCAACAAACAACAACGTTTCGGAAGCCCATTGCGCCAGCTGAACGATTTTTGATTACATTGAGGTGAGTTGAACATGTAAATTATTATATATACGCCCCTGTGTGACCAAGTGCTATATACTCTGCAGTGCACTGCTGAGTTTTGTAGTGCACCACAGAGTACATATCACTTCTCTGCACTGTTGGCAATACTCTCCTGTTTGTGGCCCCTGTGTGACCAAGTGCTATGTACTCTGCAGTGCACTGCTGACTTCTGCAGTGCACCACAGAGTACATGTCACTTCTCTGCACTGTTGGCAATACTCTCCTGTTGTTTGTGGCCCCTGTGTGACCAAGTGCTATGTACTCTGCAGTGCACAGCTGTGTTTTATAGTGCACCACAGAGTACATATCACTTCTCTGCACTGTTGGCAATACTCTCCTGTTTGTGGCCCCTGTGTGACCAAGTGCACTGCTGACTTCTGCAGTGCACCAAAGAGTACATATCCCTTCTCCTCACTGTTGGCAATACTCTACTGTTTGTGGCCCCTGTGTGACCAAGTGCTATGTACTCTGCAATGCACTGCTGACTTCTGCAATGCACTGCTGACTTCTGCAATGCACCACAGAGTACATATCACTTCTCTAAAGTGTTTTGAAATAACATCCTCATTGTTTCTTGCACATATGTGAGTAATAATTACTATTTTCATGTGCTTGAAAGCAGTGTAAGACTGATGATCAATCGTACATTTCTATCATTATTTCTCAATTTTTATTTATTTTTCTTTTTTTTGTAGGTTCCTAGCAAATGGAAACAGTTACACAAGCTTACAATATGAGTTTAGAGGTGGAATTTCGACCATACAGAAAATTGTGATTACTACATGCCGTGTTCTGTGGAGTAAATTACAACCAAAACACATGGTCTTTCCTGACAGAGAGAAGTGGATTGAAATTGCTGACAATTTCTGGGTGAAGCACAAGTTTCCAAACTGCATCGGTGCAGTTGATGGAAAGCATATTAGGCTTATTTGTCCTGCTTGTAGTGGAAGCAAGTAGCATAATTACAAAAAAAAAATTCTATAACTCTCATGGCTGTGGTGGATGTGGATTACAGGTTCACTTATATCGATGTGGGCAATTATGGGAGTAGCAACGATGCCAGTATTTTTGAAAGTTGCAAACTAGGGATGAGACTACGAGATGGACAACTGGACTTGCCCTCACCTAGACCCTGGCCTGGAACGAATGACCCTCAACCATTTACTTTCGTTGCTGATGAGGGTTTCGGACTTTCCGTAAATGTGATGAGGCCATATTCACAGAAAAATATGGACGATGCAAAACACACTTTCAACACCAGACTTACGGTTGCAAGACGTGTTGTTGAATGCAGTTTTGGAATTCTTGCTAACAAGTGGGTGTTGCACACTGCCATGCAATTGCACCCTGATAATGCTGTTGTGGTTGTAAAAGCGGCATGTGTGCTACATAATTTTTTAAGGGACAAGGAGGGAGGAATAATAACAGAAACCTTGGAACAACCTTTTCAAAACATTTCAGGAAATGTACCTTGAGGATCATCCAGTTCACTAAACTTACGCGACCAACTTAAGTTTTTTTTTTTTTTTTTTTGTAAAAGCACGTAATGGCCAGTAATTTACATGGTTCCGATTATTTTGATGTATTTTTTTTTTTAAACATTGTTCTTTAGCATGTATTGTTCTGCAAGCACCAATGTTAATATGTACAACAATGATTTAAATAGTATTTGTTATTGAAACATCTATCATTACCAATGAAATAGAAAATAAAGACACTGGTTTGTTCCAAAGTTTGTTTGTTTTTTTATTGGAAAAATAAACTCGAAAAACAGAAGTTAACTTCTTTATAATAATATGACAGTTTGGTGTCCTTAACAATCGTCGACACAGTTTCATTTTCCAACACTGGTCACAGTAATAGTAAAAAAAAAATGTAAACATTTAGTGCAATAAACAGTTTGCAACAATTTTTTTTAATATTTCTTGTCTCAATTCCTGTTAAGGAGTGGTAAGAAAAAATGTATAGAAATCTGATGCTTTTAGCCACGTTTACTCAAACTTGTGCACTACACACCATCGTTCAATAGCACTGTGTTATGTATCAGTATCCATCTCGTCTTTTAGTCTGATGAAGTCGTGCTCTCTTTATGTCTCTCTATGAAAGGACCAATATTTATAATAGAAATTGGGCACAATCAATTGTGTACACTGACTCTGACTGACAGACTTGATAGACTCCTTACAGAGACGGCAGCCATTAAAAGATGGTGGATTGAGTTAAATTCGTGTCAAGAGGGATAGAGAAAGCACCAGGTGCATATAAATTTGTAATACTACACAGTCTCCAGTATAATTACAAGCAAGAAAATATTACAGATTCCTTTGTTGGTTAAAGAAAACCAGAGCGAAAACCGCATGTATTTTACTATATATGCATATCAACGGAAACGTGACCGTAAGCACAAAATCTGATCTTTGTTTCATTATTTAGAACTCAGTGGACATATTAACACCTCTGATAGGAATCCCCAACTACATTCATTAACTTCAGCTTGCACCAAATGATTATTGCGGAGTCGGTCTTCTGTGATATCGTGTCAAGTCATAGCCTGCCCCCCTGATGACTTTGATTTCCTGCTACGAGGATGCATAGCAGGAAAGCATAGCCATGATGATGCCGAATAGAGCTTGAGAAGACAACACAGAAGACTGTTTCAACTATAATCATTTGGTGCAAAGGTAGACTGAATGTCTAGTAGGGGATTCTAACAGGTTAAAACAGGCAGTGTTAGCTGAAAAGAATGAAAGAAAAAGCAGAGTAAGTATTTATTATGAAGTTCACATTGAAATATATGGTTAAGTACATGTGGGTACTTCATCTACTGTTTTCTTTACCTTGAAAGGGGTGAATTGTCTGTGACGTAACGAGGATTCATTTGACTTTCAACTTTCCATGGGTGTCTATATTAATACTATGTACACACTTGAGAAATAGTGTGTGAAAAGCCACGCTCAGAGACCAATTTCACCCTATTCCGTGTACTATGAGAGCCATATTCTACACAGTCTATTCTATTGATCTGAACTCCACAGTAAATAAAAAAAATAATTCATAGTATATGATATCTGCAGATCCTGGTTTTACAGACATTCATCTGCATATCTGACAATCACCTGTAGATCCTGGTTCATCTAATATGCAGTGAAATGTCTTTTAAACAAGGTGTGTATGAGGATCTGCAGAGATCATAGACTATGAATGCATTTTGCAGGAACGGATCATTTGCAAGAACGCTTCTTTCACATGTATACAACAAGTTTGTATGCAGCAAATTGCAAAGGTTCTTATCTGATGGTCTGCGATCTTGGTTTTTCCACAGACTTTCATCTCAAGTGTGTACGTAGCATACTCGGGTTTTACTTTTATAATTTCATTATCTGTACATAATGTAGCCGGGCAACTAAGTGAGCAACTTGGTTTAAAATATTGATATTCACAACCAATTGTGGCCAATACATTACACACGCTTGGTTCAATGAAACTTGTGTAATATAACAACCATAATGGTTTTCGTTGGATATTGGAAAATAGTTTGGATCCTACAGACCTTTGTGAGCCTACATTGAAATTGAAAAGGTAAATTTTTACATACCCGCATTAAAGGGTTGAATAGACACCCCCATGGAATGGTGAAGTACGGACAAAACCCAGAGGCTTCACACCTCCAAGGTAAATACCCAGCGTCTGAGGTTTTGAAATAGTTTAGTACATCTTTAAGTATTTATTTCTTAATTCCAGCTGAAAAAAAACATCAGTAATGAGAAATAACAGCTTATGTACTAAATTAAGACACAAACTTCTGCATTCACTACTGCACTATATATGCCTGCGGAAAACAATCATACATTTTTTTTAAAAAATTACACAAAGTGCAAACTGTAAAGTTTCATAACTTCAACACAGTTGTTACCTGGACCTTTTTAAAGGATATCCGAACTGACATGAGACATGATGAGACATGATGAGATAGACATGTGTATGTACAGTGCCTAGCACACAAATAACTAAGCTGAGTTCCTTTTTTCCTTTCTCTGCCTGAAAGAGTTAAATATCAGGTATGTAAGTGGCTAACTCAGTCCTGACTCAGACAGGAAGTGACTACAGTGTGACCCTTACTAATAAGAAATTCCAACTATAAAATACTTTCCTAGCAGAAAATGGCTTCTAAAAGGAGGAAAAGAGATAAAAAGGGGAATTTCTCATCAGTGAGGGTCACACTGTAGTCACTTCCTGTCTGAGTCAGAACTGAGTCAGCCACTTACATACCTGATATTTAACTCTTTCAGGCAGAGAAAGAAAAAAAGAAACACAGCATAGTTATTTGTGTGCTAGGCACTGTACATACACATGTCTATCTCAACATGTCACATGTCAGTTCGGGTATTCTTTAACATCTATGGCCATTTTTGGTGCGTGTCCGTTAACAGTTGTAAAGGTCACCCTCAAGATGATGAATTGAGGTCCCCTCGGATACAAATGCCGAACTAGGTTTTTAAATATGTAGTGCCCCTGTACCTGGCCCTTCAACCCCCCACCCCCCCAAAAAAATAGCACCATTGGAATGCAGCACAAAAACTTTAAATAAAAGATTGGAAAAATATTGATGCATTAAAGTTTGTACTTACCTTAGGCATTGACCAGGCCCACACAGACAACAGGTTCCCTTGTTGCTCTTAAACTATCATCCATTCCTAAACTCAACCTAATACGCGGGCAAAAAACTACATAAGCGGAGAGGCAATTTTGCATGCCCAGCCTTAAACTTTTTTTTTTATCCCTTGTGTAAATTACAGAGGGCAATACGAGGAAAGATCTGCGTGATTCAGGTCACACGTGGGTTGAAAAACAATTGTTTACTAATGGGAAAATGCTGATGCTAATAAGGATGTTGTAAGGAAATGGAATGCTAAGCTGTACCTGGCAATCGTCCAAGGTAGCAAATTATTCAATTAAGTTAAAGCACAATTATAAGCCTAACTGGACGAAAATTTTCGTCCAGTTAGGCTGCGTGCACTCCCGCTAGCCCCCTCGTGCGCGCCCCCGCTGCTGGCCACTAGCCCACCAATCAGTGAAAGGGATTATAAATCCCTTTCGCTGATCGGACCCCCCCCCCCGGAAAAAAGCCAACAGCGTCTCTTCAGACGCTGCGGCTTTTCTGAGCTCTGGTCTCCTTTCTTCTGCCTGGGAGCGAGATCGATCACTCCCAGGACTTTTTGATTGTGGCCATCTTGTGGCCGAATAGCAAATTACACCAAAAACACACAGTATTAAAGAGTAACTGTTAGGCGTGAATTTAAAAAATAGTTTTCTATATCCCTCTTTAATCAAGCCTAAAAACATGCTAGAAAGGCACTGGCACATTAAAAAAGCATTCACATTTTTACATTAATATGATTTACAAATCATTGCCTCCCAGCTCCTAATTCGTACGAAGAGCCGCAGCAGTGAATGCTGGGCGGCTTTTTGTTTTCCTCTTCTCCTCCCTGTGCCTCCCCTTCATTTCATATTCCTCCCCTTTATGTAGTAGTGCAGCCTGATTGGCTGCTCTCTCTGCCCCTCACGTTTTCCCCAGCCACGCCTCTGCACCACTCTGATTGGCAATACAGAGATGTCACCGACGTCATCTGTAGTTGCCGGAGGACTGAATACAAGACTGTTTGCGGTGGCTAATGCGGAACGTTAGTAGCGATCAGCTGATCAGAGCAGGCAGCAGCATAGAGGAACAAGTGCTGCACGGAGGTCTCATCACGCCGCTGGGGCAGACATACGACACGTCAGAAACCCCAGGGCTCAGGCAGAGATGGAGACAGACCTCTGTGCACAGCAGCACTCATCGGGAAGGCCACAGCAGCTTTGTGTATACACTCCCCCCTCCCTCCTTTGAGTCGATAGCAAAGCACGGGGGAGGGAGAGAGTGCTGAATCATCCGAAGTGCAGGTGGGGAGAAGAAGAAGCAGGACTCTGTAAAGAATAGAGATCAGGAAGCTGAAGGATCGGGTGCCTGGCTTAGAATAACTTCTGCTGCAGACAGTGACTTCAAGCCTGTGTGAGTACCTGGTCCTGACCTCCAACCCAGGCAGCAGCATTAGATGACCTCTTTGTTCCCTCCACCTACCATAGAGGCACTACAGCTCCCAGCTTGCCCACCTATACAGAGGCACAACAGCTCCCAGAATGCCCACCTATATAGAGGCTGCCCCCTCCATAGAGGCACAACAGCTCCTAGCATGCCCACGTCTATAGAAGGCAGTACAGCTCCCAGCATGCCCACCTCTGTAGAGGCACTATAGCTCCCAGCATGCCCACCTCTGTAGAGGCACTACAGCTCCTAGCATGCCCCCCTTCCCTCTGTGTATAGTCGTCCATGACGCCTTTGCAGAGTATTCGCAGCGGAGTGCCCTCATCTGTCTCTCTGACACACTCTTCTGGGTGCCTCCGTCTTCATCCACACAGACGCCTCATCTCCATGACCCAGTGGCACACGAGTAATGTACATGCCGCCAGGTCATGGAGATGAGGCATCCACAAGGATGATGCATACAGACTGAAGGAGGAGCATGCCGTTTGGACAGGTGAGTGCGTCTTGCTCCGAATACTCTGCAGGGGCACCGCGGACCGCTATACACATTGGGGGGATGGGGTCGGCAGCCAGCTCTTGGGCCCTGGGGACACCCCAATACTATATGGAGGGGAATGCTGGGAGCTGTGGTGCCTTTATGGAGAGGTGGAGCATGCTGGGAACTGTAGTGCTTCTATGGAGGGGCAAACTGGAAGCTGTGGCGCTTCTATAGGTGGGGGGTGCACATGTTTGGGGCTGTTTGCCCATACGGAAACGGGCCCTGGCTAGCCCTTCAATTGTTACCATCCCCTACCCTGGCTGATTATTTACCCTGAACATCCCCTCAGTTCTGACCACCCTTCTCTATCTTCTCTATCCTTTCTTACCTCACCCCAGCCTGCCTCTCCTCCCCTCTCCATAGGACAGTACATGCAGCCTCCTGCCTCTCCATAGCACAATACATGCAGCCCCCTGCCTCTCCTCTACATAGGACAGTACATGCAGCCTCCTGCCTCTCCTCCCCTCTCCATAGGACAGTACATGCAGCCTCCTGCCTCTCCTCCCCTCTCCATAGGACAGTACATGCAGCCTCCTGCCTCTCCTCCCCTCTCCATAGCACAGTACATGCAGCCTCCTGCCTCTCCTCCCCTCTCCATAGGACAGTACATGCAGCCTCCTGCCTCTCCTCCCCTCTCCATAGGACAGTACATGCAGCCTCCTGCCTCCCCTCTCCATAGGACAGTATATGCAGCCTCCTGCCTCTCCTCCCCTCTCCATAGGACAGTACATGCAGCCCCCTGCCTCCCCTCTCCTCTCCATAGGACAGTACATGCAGCCTCCTGCCTCTCCTTCCCTCTCCATAGGACAGTACATGCAGCCTCCTGCCTCTCCTTCCCTCTCCATAGGACAGTACATGCAGCCTCCTGCCTCTCCTTCCCTCTCCATAGGACAGTACATGCTGCCTCCTGCCTCTCCTCCCCTCTGCATAGGACAGTACATGCAGCCCCCTGCCTCCCCTCTCCTCTCCATAGGACAGTACATGTAGCCTCCTGCCTCTCCTCCCCTCTCCATAGGACAGTACATGCAGCCTCCTGCCTCTCCTTCCCTCTCCATTGGACAGTACATGCTGCCTCCTGCCTCTCCTCCCCTCTGCATAGGACAGTACATGCAGCCCCTTGCCTCCCCTCTCCTCTCCATAGGACAGTACATGTAGCCTCCTGCCTCTCCTCCCCTCTCCATAGGACAGTACATGCAGCCTCCTGCCTCTCCTTCCCTCTCCATTGGACAGTACCTGCAGCCTCCTGCCTCTCCTTCCCTCTCCATAGGACAGTACATGCTGCCTCCTGCCTCTCCTCCCCTCTCCATAGCACAGTACATGCAGCCCCCTGCCTCCCCTCTCCTCTCCATAGGACAGTACATGCAGCCCCCTGCCTCCCCTCTCCTCTCCATAGGACAGTACATACAGCCTCCTGCCTCTCCTTCCCTCTCCATAGGACAGTACATGCAGCCACTTGCCTCTCCATAGGACAGTACATGCAGCCTCCTGCCTCTCCATAGGACAGTAACTGTTCAGATTGAATATGTTGGTAACAATCAATCTGGCTGATAAATCTGCCTAATAATTGTATGGCGTGTAGAATTGTATGGTTTGTAGCTAGCATTTAAATGCATGGTCATGGAAAGAGGCTCTCTGCTTGAGGCAAGCGCAATTGTAGTGTTCGATATAGGAGCTATTTTACACAGGTACACCCATGACAAACTGCAACAATATAAGTGTGCTGAGGAGCTTTGACATGACACATTGTTTGGTCTGTCTATCATTAGCCAGTAACTGCTCATGCTGTCACACACCTCTAAAGATGATTCAGTGTGCATGAAAAGTAATGTGTTATCAAGTGCAGTCTTTAGGCTATGTCACTGCTGCACAAACCTACATGCAGAATCACTTGCCCTCTTTTTGACATCCTGTCCTCAAACATAAACAAGCTCTGCAGAGTCGCACAATGATGATGTATGAGAAGCCATAGCTTGGTGGGAGTGTCTGAAGGCTGGGAAAAGGGAGTGCTAATGCATACTAAATCAAAAGGAGGAGGGCAAACAGTAAGGGAGGATATGACATCACGATTGGCTTCACACACAGTCTTCCTAAAATGGAAACTCTCAGGAATAGAAATCTCTTTATGTACTATATATAACTAGCTGCAAAGCAAAACATGGACAGTGCAATGCATATGTTATGTAAGTACAGCAAGTATTTTTCTACTTATACATGTGTTGTTGTTTTTTCGGAGACACTATGCCTAACAGCTCCTCTTTAACCACTTGCCGACCGCACGCTTATACCGTGCGTCGGCAAAGTGGCAGCTGCAGGACCAGCGACGCAGTACTGCGTCGCCAGCTGCAGGCTGATTAATCAGGAAGCAGCCGCTCGTGCGAGCGGCTGCTTCCTGTCAATTCACGGCGGGGGGCTCCGTGAATAGCCTGCGGGTCGCCGATGGCGGCTCGCAGGCTAAATGTAAACACAAGCGGAAATAATCCGCTTTGTTTACATTTGTACGGCGCTGCTGCGCAGCAGCGCCGTAAGGCAGATCGGCGATCCCCGGCCAATCAGCGGCCGGGGATCGCCGCCATGTGACAGAAGACAGCCTGTCACTGGCTGCACAGGACGGATAGCGTCCTGTGCAGCCCAGATCTCCCGGGGAAGCAGGTAGGAGAGGGAGGGGGGAGAATGTCGCCGCGGGGGGGGCTTTGAGGTGCCCCCCCCCCCCGCAACATGCCTGCAGGTAGGAGCGATCAGACCCCCCCTGCACATCATCCCCCTAGTGGGGAAAAAAGGGGGGCGATCTAATCGCTCTGTGTGGCCGCGGATCTGTGCTGGGGGCTGCAGAGCCCACCCAGCACAGATCCAAACAAACAGCGCTGGTCCTTAAGGGGGGGTAAAGGGTGGGTCCTCAAGTGGTTAAATAAACACATTTAAATACATTAAAAAAAAAACCTGTTTACCTCCCACACCAAAAAATACCCACATACAAGTTTAAATTTAAAAATAAATAAAAATAAATAGTTACCTAAGGGTCTGAACTTTTTAAATATGCATGTCAAAGGAGTATATCAATATGATTTAATAAATTATGGGCTTCTAAATAGTGATGGACGCAAATTGAAAAAATGCACCTTTATTTCCAAATAAAATATTGTCGCCATACATTGTGATAGGGACATAATTTTAACGGTGTAATACCCGGGGCATATGGGCAAATACAATATGTGAGTTTTAATTATGGAGGCATGTATTACTTTAAAACTATAATGGCTGAAACTGAGAAATAATGAATTTTTTCCGTTTTTTTTTCTTATTTGTTAAAATGCATTTACAGTAAAGTGGCTCTTAGCAAAATGTACCACCCACAGAAAGCCTAATTGGTGGTGGAAAAAACAAGATATAGATCAATTCATTGTGATGAGTAGTGATAAAGTTATTGGCAAATGAATGGGAGGTGAAAGTTGCTCGGATGTAAAAAAATGTCAACCCTGTGGGCTTAAGTGGTTAAAATATATGACCAGTGGAACGCCAGCAATCATAATGGACCAGTACATGTCAAACTTAAAAGTCCACATTTGCTTTGATGTAGACCTTGCTTCAACAACCTGGGGTGGTGGTGTGTCTATGGTAACTTAAGAGGTTGCAAGTGCTAGCGAAGTAAGTTAGTAGTGCATACTATAATTTTAAATAAACGTACACATTATTTTTTACAATACTTAAAATATTTCCATCTTTTTTTTGGAAAAAAATCCCTACTGTAACATTAACAAAACGTATTTCTCAACAAAAAGTTACATCAGTGCCAAAATCTGTTGAAAACAAACATAGCAACGGTGTTCATCTGTTCCACTTGAACTGATACAAAACTATACATCCCATCATGTATCGACATCCCTGAGTTAAGCTTACAGCTCATGGAAATAGTTGTTCCACTTCAGTTGAAGTGGAAAGGGTATCCATCAGTACACTGTAGAGTGTAGACAGTTAGTATTTACCGACAGGAATGTGTTTCATTCAAATTTCATCAAGATGATCAGTGTTGGTGTGGTGGATGGGTGAGGGAGTATTAACATACCTACACCCCATGCTGCCGGACAATTTGTGGACAAGTTACTGCTGCACTTCATCCTTTCATGTCTAAAGGAGGAAGTGCTACAGTCACTTGAGCGCAAATAGAGTGTAATTGTTGGAAGAAGTAAATTACCTACGGAAAGGTATGTTAAAACACCATCTCCCCTCCCCCACTGCACCATAGATTATGTCAATGAAAACCAAATGAAACACATTCCGATATACTTTGGTGCATACTTATTTACTGGTAGTTTGAGGTAATTGTGCAATTCTTTGTGATACCAAAGCAGTTCAAAACAAGTCACTGGTGTACAAGTAGTTCTTCAAGCAGCTTTACAACATTGCTGGATATAAGTACTATCAACTACATATCAAACATCCAATTAAAACCATAAAATAAGTGCAACATGTAAGAAATTTTCCTGCAGACTACATAACTGCTCATCTACAGATCTGCATAGAATTCTCTTTCTGTGGCAGAAGTGCCTGCAGTATCACTTGTTTCAACTGGAGGAAAGCTTTGTTGAGATTGAGTATACTCAATGTGTGCCTCTCTGTTTCTATCACCAATTCTATCTGGACAATTTCGTGGATGTGGAGATCCTGACCTTAGTTCATTAATAAATGAAGTAGGCAGTGCTGTATCATTGAATGTTTGGGTTGTTTCTGGGTTGGCAGGAGTAGCATAGGAGGTGGACATATAGGGAACATTACAATCATCACCTTGATGATCATCGCGTTGTGTCAAATAAGTAAATTGACGTAATGTTCCACTTTGTGGATTACGAACATTTGTTTGTTGTAAATGGTCAAAATACTGTAGATGGTGTTGCTGATACGTACGTTGAAATTCAGTTTGTGGTGGTACATTGTATTGTGCGGTTTAAGAGAATATTTTTATTTAAATATTCTGCATGTATAATGATCTAAAATGTCCACCAGGTGGCATTCCACTCTCAATGGGTTTAACTGAAGGGTACACTGTGTGCTGGCGAAAACTTGGAGGTGAATATTGATCTTGGGCAAGAGATTGAACTGCAACTTCATGTTTACCAGTGGTTGTTGGAATTTGACCATAAATTGCGTCTAGCAAAGCATGGCGGAGTGCAAACATGTTTTTCCTGTGAGACTCTTTCTATCAGAGGAGTTAAACTTTGTGCCAATGATTGAGCTTCTGAGAGTGGTTGGTCCTTGTCTTTAATTACTGTCATGCAGGTTTTTAAAGATGACATGAGGTCCTCCTCCTTATTTTTCTTGCTACTTTTCTTTACTCTAACATCTGCAGCAGCAAATTTTTTGGCACTAGGCTTACCAACACTACAATCAGGAGTTCCTTCAGAAAACATGCCCTTTATAATGTCCTTTGTCAGGTCAATTTCTGAATTTCAGAATTCATCTCACGCTCTGATGTATCCATAGACTGATTGGATTCTTCATCAGTTGAACAAGGAATATTGTCCTCAGTACTGTAATAAAAAAAGAAACATAAGATACTAACACAAACACTTACACTTACACCAACATTCCATAAAGTTAGGGAAGTTAGGGAAAAATGAGGACTACACTTACTTGCGCATTTCCAGGGATGGTCTTAGGAAAGCCAAGATTCCAGCATGCTTATAGGGCATCCGTTTGAAACGACCAGAACCACTTTGTTGCTCAGCTAACTCCAGTTTTTTAAAATTGTCTCGAACATGTTTCCACTTTGCCTTCATTTCTTGCACTTACAAAAAAAAAAAATGTACATACACAAACATTGGAAATGTAAACAATTTAATTAAAAGACCACATGGGGTTGAAAAATATCAAATATATATGTCAGAAATTATGTATTACCAATTTTCCTTTCCCGATGCTATATGTCTTCACACATATGGGTGGGACATCGACCAATATGAGTGATGACATGAAGCATTGGGAAAAGGGAAGATTGTGTGTTACCTATCTGTAATTTTCCTTTCCTGAACCTTCCATGTCATCACACATATGGGTAGATGCCCCGCCCATATATATGAGGACATAAAGCATTGGGAAATAGCCATGCTGGGCATACACGGCACGTTTCTGGATGCAATTATGTGCCGAATCGAGCCGCTGGCTCAATGCCAGCGCATCCCCGCTCGTCCGCGCGGATCGATTCACGCTCGTCCCCGCCGGCGCTCCTTATCAGCCGCTCGATTCCCCGCTCGGTATCGAGCGGGGAATCTATCCGGCAGGTTATCGGAACTGTCTGATGTTATCAATCGAGCCCATCAGCGGAAAGTGCTGTGTATGCCCAGCATTACTCTGTGCCTTTACTGATTGTAAACCGGCTCTATTTTATGCTGATCCCTGCTACTTTCAGTATGTACAGTATTAGCTGTAAAGCCTGGTACACACATACAATTTTGAATAGCCAATTTTAGCTCTGCTCATCAAATTTATTGTCTGTTGGCCCACTTACTGCATGGGGGTGGTAAAATTGGTCAGTGATTGACCAATCAAAATTGTATGTGCGTATACATCTTTGATCTACGCCTATACTGATTGTAAATTATCTAAATAAAGGACGGATCTCCATCCAATATTTCACTGGGCAGGCCAATTATCTGTAGCTTAAACCGCTGCTAAGTTCATGTACATTTGGCCCCACCTATGGCCACACCCACACACCGCATGGCCAAGCCCATTTTTTCCATATAGTCCCCACCTAGAACCCACAGGTGCCCCCAATCTCCAAGGACCCTAGGAACGTACCTGATTGCTGCAGAGCTGTTGAGCGCCGCAACGGAATTGTGGCAGCTCCACTCAACATAGTACTCAAATGCCCCCTCTGGTCCTCCTATGCTATGTTTTTTAGTGTGCTCCAGTATAGCTAACGTACTCGGTTCTTTCCCTAAGCCGGGCGCAACCTCCAGGTGGTGTTAATTACGATTTGCCCTCCAGGCCGCCATGGATAATAGGGAAAGATGTCACTCTGGTGACGTTTTATCGCCACCTACTGGATGCGGCTGGCTAATGGAAAAGTACCGCAAAATCTATAGGTGAATTCAATACAGTTAGTACCC
Source organism: Hyperolius riggenbachi (assembly GCF_040937935.1). NCBI lineage: Eukaryota > Metazoa > Chordata > Amphibia > Anura > Hyperoliidae > Hyperolius > Hyperolius riggenbachi. The sequence goes on along the minus strand of NC_090647.1, from coordinate 379,488,328 downwards.
AGGTTACGAAAACAGTGGGTGGAGTGTCTATCCAGGGTTGCGAACGCTCCACTGAGGAATGAGTTGTCTATACGAACGCCCACATACCAACCACAATGAGATCATGCAGCCTGGGGAACCACCTCCCATACCCTCTTTCCTAAAACAGAGTGTGTGCATCAGAAGCAACAATTCTCACTTCCGCTGCGCATAGGGGTCACGAGACACAGAGGGTGGCAGAGATGACAGAGACAGGAGACACTTGAAGGGGACAGAGAAAGCACAGCATTTCACTTTAAGAACACACCTACAGTCTTATCTCCTCCGTTAACCGGGGGCTACCTGTATACAAAATCTGGTTTATATGTGTCCTCAGTATAGGTACATTACACATTATAAATAACCAGGTGCCCACTAGGGTACACAGATAAGTGCCCCAGTATAGCTACTCAGGTCCATAGGTGTCACATTATACATAAGCAGGTGCAATGTCCTCAGTACAAATAACAAACTGCATTGCAGATTACACAAACATAAAAAAAGACATACCTTTTTTTTCTTTCACATCCTCTGACCAGAGGGGCCAATCTTCCTCAAACAGTTCCATTGTTATTGATCTCCAGATTTTGTTTTTCAAGTTTGTCTTATTGAAATTATCGTGACCTTTGTCATAAAGTGCTGGTTGTTCTTGCACCTTGACAATCAGGTCCTCGATCTCAAAATAGCAGATTTTCTGTGCCATTGTGTTTGTATCTGCGCCACAGGCCTCCGGGAGCTTTCCACACATCCTCCTTCCTTCCCATCCGCTCTGAAAAGGAAGTGACATCACAGGAAGCCGTTTTATTGAATTCTGAGGACTTTTTCCAAGCGGTGAAACTTTGTAAAAACGCTATGAAAAAGCTAAAGTTGGCGTTTCCCATTGAATATCATTGCAACGCGAAACGCCGCGGTAAGCCCTGAAAAAGCACCTGGGAGCGTTGAAACGCAACTCTCCAAAACGCGGCGTTATATGGGAAAGATAAAATGAAAGTCTATGGACTTTCATTTTACCTAGGAAACCGCCAACTTTGGCCTTGGCGTTAAAACGTCGAAAAAGCCCTCTGGTGTTAAAGGGCCCTTAGGATCATACACTCTAATCAAGGTCTCATGTCATCCTTGCTGACACGAGACAAGGATTTGTCTGTAAAAGTCTATACAAGCAGTAGATTAAAGTCAGCTGAGGCAGCCGATAATGACAGCCTCTGATGATGATTAGAGATGTCGCGAACACCGTACGTGAACTTTCGCGGAAGGTTCGGTTCGTGCGAACTTTCGCGAACCGCAATAGACTTCAATGGGGAGGCGAATTTCAAAATTTTGAAAAATTTCTGCTGATTGGAAAAATTATAGAAAAGATGTTTCATGGAGGATGACATGGTTGAGTAAAATACACATCAAAAGTCCAAGAAAAAAATCTGGATTTAATACAAAGCAGTGTTTTAAGGTCAGAAATCTCATTGAATGTTCAATTGCAGGCCTACACTACTTTATGACATCAGGAATCCTCTTTCTCTCTCTCCTCCCGGAGGGAGGAGGGTCTCATCTTCCAGGGAATTGTAGTATTTCAAAAGCCAGCTTACATACCGTGGCTGGGATTTGAACCCAGGCTAGGCTGGGAATAGAACCCAGGTCTCAGTGTGCGGTAGGTAACTCATTTACCACTATACCACCAACAACACTACATGCGGAAGCCAGCCTAGCATGTACCATTATGATCAATCCAAGAGAAAAATTAGCTTGCTTAATCCACAGAATTGTACTATATCAAAAGCCAGCTTACATACCGTGGCTGGGAATTGAACCCAGGCTGGGCTGGGAATTGAACGCTGGTCTCAGTGTGCGGTAGGTAACTCATTTAACCACTATACCACCAACAACACTACATGCTGAAGCCAGCCTAGCATGTACTATTATGATCAATCCAAGAGAAAAATTAGCTTGCTTAATCCACAGAATTTTACTATATCAAAAGCCAGCTTACATACCGTGGCTGGGAATTGAACCCAGGTCTTACTGTGCGGTAGGTAACTCATTTAACCACTATACCACCAACACTACATGCTGAAGCCAGCCTAGCATGTACCATTGTGATATACCCAAGAGAAAAATGATCTCTCTCTCTCCCTCTCCAGGACTTGATGCCATTGAAGTGAATTTTCAGCTTAAAACCATCAATGGATACCGGCAGAATTTCACAGGCAATTTCGGAATTCCGCCAGATTGAAAAAGCAATTCCGTTCCGACCAAACGGAGCGGAATGACCAATTTCCACCTAAAATTGTGGAAAATACAATTCCGCGGAAAGCTATGACCTTCCCTACTAGAGAGAGAGAGAGAGAGATGAATCTACCTGGCTATCTGGGGTTCTCTTCGGACAACTGTTGAACACAAAAGGCAAGGCCATGCCTGGGTGGGCTTGAACCACCAACCTTGCAGTTAACAGCCAAACGCACTAACCAATTGTGCCACACAGACTGTGTGCCACAAAGACTGTGCATGCAGTTGCTGTTGAATGATTTTATGGGGATGTATGTGTCTTTTAGAGGGAGGAAGTAAGTCTGCTCCAAGAAGTTTTAGCATGTAGTGTTGTTGGTGGTATAGTGGTTAAATGAGTTACCTACCGCACACTGAGACCTGGGTTCAATGCCCAGCCATGGTATGTAAGCTGTCTTTTGATATAGTACAATTCCGTGGATTAAGCAAGCTAATTTTTCTCTTGGATTGATCATAATGGTACATGCTAGGCTGGCTTCAGCATGTAGTGTTGTTGGTGATATAGTGGTTAAATGAGTTACCTACCGCACATTGAGACCCGGGTTCAATTCCCAGCCACGGAATGTAAGCTGGCTTTTGAAATACTACAATTCCCTGGAAGATGAGACCCTCCTCCCTCTGAGAGGAGAAGGAATAACAATCGGCTAGGAACAAACCTACAAGATCCTAACTAAACTCTCCCTAGCAGAGTCTGTCAGCAGCTGTCCCTTAACTAATTACTGGAGGCAGATGAAAGAGTAAAACGACTGCAGAACCTTGCCTTTTATAAGGGGGGGGGTGGGGCTCCAAGAGTGAGTGTAGTCTGATTGGTGACAATGTGCCTGCTGACTGTGATGTAGAGGGTCAAAGTTCTGCTCAATGGAGCATTATGGGGCGAATCGAACTTCCGCAAAAGTTCGCCGGCGAACGCGAACCACCTAAAGTTCGCCTGGAACCGTTCGGGACATCTCTAATGACGATCTGACGTGTACAGCAGCCCGCCGACTGGCTCAAACCAGCCCCCCTTCCCAGCCAGCTAATCACCTTGCAGATCAACTAAGTCGATTAATCACTTCTGCTCACCCACCACGTGAAGTCGCTTCTGCATCGCATTGCTCACCTTCTGTCCTGGTAATGCAGGCTCTGCATTTCTCTGGAAGTTCTTTTGTATAGCAACTTCGGGTCCCCGCTTGAGGTCATCAAGCGAGCAGAGGACCCTGAAAAACACAGTAGAGAAAATGCTCACTGGTGTAATGCATTCCGATGCAGAAATGCGATTTCGGATCGGAAATGAGGCAATATTCACTTGACAGGCAGCCTATTGGGCCAATCACAGTGCGGGTATCACATCCTAAATAGCTACAGGACACTGTAGGCTTAAAACTTATCTTAAACAAATATAAAACAATTATGAACTAACTTTAAATTTGATTAGTCAGATAATTTGGTCAGCGCATGGCATGCCAAGTGATTCTGACTATATGAATTAATACACAGACACAGACAAGAGCGGTCAGGTATCAATAGCCAGAATGCCGTTTAATAGGAAGGGAAGCGGTATATATGAAGTTTCTCAAACCACAAATTTGGAACATGCGCAGAAAGCTACAGTATACATCTTATAGGGAAACTTATAAAAAAAAATCTCTAAACCTTTTGTTACAGGAAATAAATTGTTTGGCTGTGCTCCCAGAACATGTGGTGGGAAATGTATCATAGGTGTGAGCTTGTGGTTTAGGCTTCAAAAGACTGTATCTGCTCAGTGACATTTAATATCATGGCTAATTCTACTATCCCTCCCATCCACTCATATGAAGATACAAAAGTATATATAATTAATTTAGACTGGACAAATTAATTTAGACTGGACAATAAAGTGTCCTTAGGCCTATGAAGCACCTTCTGCTAAGTCTCAGTGCCGATTACCTTAACTAACAATTTCAGCCAATAAGCAGATATCATACTTTCTTATGTATGTGTTTTAATATGTGTTTTAATATAGAGAGATACAGAATGGAGTTTTCTCGGAACAGTTGACTGTTGACAGGATGCATGGGCTGGTAGGGGCTTTTTCTTAGGGTGTGTTACTATCAGATAGAGGCAAGAGGAGACATTGTGGTTTGTGTTACAGGAAAGAGGTTTTTGCAAAATTACCTTTAATATTAAGACTTAAAGTGACCGTATAGTATATGTATAAAATCTATGTTTATATGAAACTAATATAACTAATATGGACGCCTCTGAACAACATGGCGTCTGAACAGTTGCCAAGCACTGCAAAGCCTTATGATATGCCTTGCGGGTTACAGATTACAGAACTAAGCAATTCCTAACACTATGTTTATATGAGTATATGTTCCTGTCTATCCTATTATATGGCTATAGTATGAGCAAGCAAAGGAATATGTGTTAGATATATATTAGGTATAGCAAATGAGTAATAAGAGTCCCAGGGTCCCCCCACATTTCCCCCCTTTGTAGACCTGCTAAGGGCTACAGACTAGATGGACCTTCAGCATGGACAACAGTGACCTTATTGGCCTTAAGGACTAAGTATTGAACATAAACATTTATAGGCGTGGACATGGTATACTTCTGAATACAGCACATGAGCAGTCTATATCCCAGGTAAATAAGTAAAATCAAAGCTATGATACATAGAATAAATATCAACAGTTTTAACCCACCCGGTCAACTGGTAGAAACTAAAGAAGTTTAACCAGGAAGAGGTCTACACCGGGGTTCAGCTTTAGTTTTGCCCCTCCTGTACCAATCCCTCTGAGGATTTACTATGCCGCGAAAGGAATAAAACTCCGGACCCTCATCAGGTCATTTCTACGTGTTTCTGTCATGTGAAATGAAATATACAAATGTTAAGTGTTGGTACTGTAGGAGAAAAGGGGGTGTCTGTAACACAAAACCTCAACTAACTCTAAGGGTCCTAAATCATAATGACAACTTGCTATTATCAATCATAGTTATTAATAAGAATAGCAGACAGGGGCCCGGGAATATCCTCCTCCTGGTTTCTTCAGGCTCTAGGTAGCCGGTCTTCAAGGACTTTATAACTGATTCACCTCCTTTGTTCGTGGCCTGGCTACCACCTTTGCCGTTGATCTCCTCAACCTCTGATCGTTCGTGGCCTGGCTACCACCTTTGCCGTTGATCTCCTCAACCTCTGATTGGAACCTTCATTCTGCTCACATGGACCCAAGTGGGGGTCCCCTCCATCAGGACAGCTGTCACAGCCACAACCTTGGTGAGTGGCCCATAGGGGAAATGGTCAGACTTTCTCCCTCTGGTCAGGCTCTGTACCACTACGACTACTACCACATCTCCAGGACGGAACCCTTCGGTTGGATCCTGTGAACAAAAAGGAAAAGTGCGAGCAAACGTTTCTTTCAATTTGGCCAAAATTCACAATCATCTTTTTATGGTCCTATTCATCCTCTACACCACCCGAGCCTAACCAAGACACGGCGAATCTGATTCTCGACGATACTACGCGACATTCCGTTCATGTGACATCGCTGCCGGCGAGTACACGGCTTTAGGGATTGTATAGAGGACGAAATTTCCACCAGGTTCATTTTGAGATTATGTTCTAATACCCATGGTTCACGAGTAATATAATCTTCATTCTTACACATTCACATCTACATCAGGTTTACATTGCTAACACACATCATCATACTCAGCATCATACACCCATACACAAACACAAAACTAATCCTGTGGAGTGATTCTAACATCTCTCCAGCATTCCCTCCTCTCTTTGCTCAAGTATTAAATTTTTTCCATGTTGATGCCTATATTAGACCAGATACGTAATAATTTTAGGTGATATTGGGGCCTATACTTCAGATCCCCCCAAAAATAACATAACTGAAAAATAATGAAATCAAGTACCCCAAAAGAGAATGTATATATGTATGGAGATTTTGAAACTGCAGACAATCTACACCGCGATTGTCAACACTTATAAAAAAACAAAAACAAACCAAAAAACAGCAAAAAAAAAAAAACAAAATAAGCTCAATTAAGCGTCACTAACTCTGCAGCCTGTATCAACATTATATGTGGTAAATACATAAGGAAATGTGGTATGAGAAACACTAACAATATTTTAAAGGAAACTATGCTTCAGGGATGGGAATGGTTTATCATTATATATCACTACCTGACAGGGATGATTTTACTTCTAAACTGAAAGGATTTTTAACTAAACGCATAGAGCCTTATAGTAGACTCAAAATTCAGAAAAATTGGAATAATGTCCTAACTTGTAAGCAATACATGATATGTGATACTAACAGATAACAATGTGACCCAAAGGTACATGCGTTGCCCTAACGGTCTGCTGTCAGTGCATGCAGCAAGCTGCATACCCTATACAGATATTCTGTGTAGCCTCAATGTTTCTCCATAATTTTTCAGATGAATATGGCTTTCACGGTTTTACAACAATCTCTAAAATACAAGTACAGACAATATACAAAGTGATATATCCTCAGCAGTGGCATTCAGACATATTGATGTTACAATAGCTGTGCCTTATCAGTGTGGCTTAGAGGAGCAGTTCTCTTAATAACCTCTGGGTGGCGAAGAGGGGTGTGGCAGCATTAAAGAGAGCCGTGGCAGCAGGGTGAGGCATTACACTGGTGGAGCAGGCCAGTAATTTTTATATTTGTGGAGCATCAAAGTCAGACATGGTACAATTGCAAGACACATAGCATATCAACAATAAGGTAACAATGACTCTGCATGCCTTTCTGCTGGGATTTGTGACAGGATTTAACAAAAATACAGCCTAACAACCATGTTACAATATTCAAAAAGAAACAATTCATGGAGCACCATTGAGTAATAGTGTATGAATCATATACCTCCAAAGCATAAACTGCATCAGGTATATACATTCTGTTCAAAAGTGAACACTTCTACTAAACTTAATTTACCTATCAACAAACACTGTGGCAAAACTGTACTTTAATCACACGCATTATAGGTCTGGGTGACAAATGCTACCTTATTAATAACTGACGAAGGGTTTCATTAACAGCTCTCAGATGCTAATCTATATGTGAAATATTTTGACAGTTAAATTGATTGATCCTCTATCATTTATTTATTTTTAATATACCAGTTGAGTATAAAAACATGCTACTCCAGGAAAGGATCTCTATAGAAAAATACAAATAATCGTATGAGATAAAAGGAAAATATCGGGAAAAAAATATGCAAACCGACCACCACCTCAGAATGATATCTATACTATTATTCCTGGATTCTATCAAAAAGTTTATCTCTAATACCTAGATTCAGCACAGAAACCTGCACATATTGTGGAAGGAATATTTAAAGAAACAGCAACAAGATATGGGTAGCAGTAACAAGATTTACCCTAAAAATTTAATGAGATATTTTACTCATTTTTAAAAGGATCTCTTTCTAGGCATACCTTTCATGGGTTCTACTACTTTTAAATAGGATTTTAAGCTACAGTTGAATTTGTGGTTTTACAAAAGTTGCTGATCATTCAAGCCTTGGCTAAATGTCAGAATAAATCTCATTACACTTTTAGGCCAAGCTCACAGTGCTCACTTGCATAACGCACAAGTTAAAATGGGTGTGAACTTGCAATGGAGATTGGACATAGAATTTAATACAAAGACTGCATGCAGCGAGTTAGAATAACACGATCCATTACTGTGAACAAGTCCATAGAATAGCACGGGCTGTAAGTTGACATGCAGAATTTTCTCAACCGAGCACTGTGAACCCGGTCCCAAACTCAATGACTAAATCTTCCTAATCTGTAAAATTTACATACCTCGGAACTTTCTACACCTATTTAATCAATCTTAAATAATCTGATACATTTTCTAACTCATTAGATAAGTAAAAACATTTGCAATACAGCTCAACTAATAGACAGTTTCACTTCTGATGTAAAAAAACTCAGTCATCAGCGCTTAAAAAGGAGACACTCTGAATAAAAACCCTCACCTCAAACATAAGTCATAAAATATATTTGTACTCTGCCATTAGCAGAATAGCAATTAAATGTCACTCACTATTCTGGAAAGGAAAGAAAACTATCGCTAACTAGGCTGAAGCTCAAACCACTACGTAAAAAGCTAAGTTTCACTTTCAGGTGAACACAAGTCTCCCAGCCTGAGAAAGAATCTTCCCATCTATTACAGAGACTGCTGCCCAATAATAGTTAGAATTTAACCCTACCTAATGTAATACTGAAGACACAAACAACACAGCTCTCTCATAGCCGGCCACAATCTCTCATACACAATACGTGATGCCCTTAAAGGACCAGACATACCATATTTTCATATGCCCACTCAGCCTAATACTAATCCACATTCTCAGTAAACAACACAACAAACAAACATGCAACATGTTTTTTTCTAATGACATTTTCACTGACCTCAATCTTTTAACCAACAACAATCATTCAACCCACACACGCTATGTACAAATCCAACATACAACTAATATTCATAGCCCATCCACATACATTCCTCATCCAATACAAACAATTACACACATATTCACAGGTGACTAGTTGCTTTACATCGCTTCACAAACTTCAAAACTATCAACAAATATTTATATAACAAATCAATATATACATCTAATATACAGTTACTTTTCCTTGACATCATTACCATGGTACATTCTATTTACCTTCCCACTTACATTAATGAAGATTTATAATTATTTTTACTTCATTTTCGAAATCGATACGAGAAATCATATGACACAACACAAGAAACCTGACCAGACAAAATGGCAGTCCCAGTACAGGAGTCCAGTGTGACAGGATATCCATTTATGTAGCTACATTTTTCACACTGGTCACTGTCCCGCTCTAGACTGCACCATCTGTCCAAGCCTCAAGGGTACCAACACATTAATTCTACTAACAGTATCTCTCTCGAAAATGCAGTAAACCCAACACTTATCGCTGCGCAGGAAATACTATGTTACATCTTTAAATAACAATTTCTTCTGTACAGATAACACTTTACAACAAATTTACAAATAAGGATTTTGAGTGCAATATTAATAAAGGGTTTTCCTATATTATTATCCCTTGGTGTTTGCCGCAATTTTTATTATGTTATGTTTTTCCTTGCCTTTTCCCCTCTTGGTTACTTTGGGAATGGGTTTATTTATTGGAGTTCCCGTGTCAGATGTGAATGGCAACCCAGGAGATTCTTTATTTAACTTGGGATCTTTTCCTGGAGTCAGGTGTGGTGTGTGTCTGCATACCTCAGCACTAGGCGGAGGGGAAAATATTTCTACAACTTTCTGTCCATCTGGTCTACTTATCAGTCTATAATATACTTTTTCTGGGCTATTTTTTTTATTATGTATCTGTGGGTAGAAATATATTATTATAATTATATATTATGGTAATTTCCAGAATTTTAAAGAACTGAGTAGTATGCAATTAAAGTGACCTGTATATTTGTCCTCTAAAAGGACCCCCTCTTTTGGAATTTAAACTTATCTTATGTATTTAGTGGCCATACACTATCCAGGTCAGTAAATGAGGTCTACCTTATACAGATCAGGAAACTGATTATTTCTATAGTCTATAGTCTTTCTATAGTCGCAACCTGGGGACACTTATAAACTGACTCCGTTGGAAGTTAATATGAACTTCTTATATTTTGGGCGGGAATTTTAAACCAGCCGGGACACCCATATACTGAGATCATTAACCTAATTCTTTCTCTTATATTTCAGAGGTTGTAATATCGGCACTCTGGTATTATTGAGGAAACGATTTCTAGTGACACTAAAATCAAGCCTAACCGTGGCCTTGATTTCAAATTCCCTCCGATGGACTTAACAGCTGAAATAGCATTAAGCCTGCCTCTTTGGGGTCCTTCTGACTGAACAAAAAAGAAAAGAGAAGAGCCTCTTTGGTCAAATACCAGAGTGTCGACTTGTCTAGTGCAAAAACAATATACAGCCGACCTGTCGTATCCTACCTAATACGACAGAGTTGAACGGCACGAAAACAGATTATCTTATTGACTTCTATGCGATAGATAAGATTCAAGCAAAGTAGAAAGAAGATTGTGACCAAATTATGTGACCAATCTCTATATTAAAACAAATGATGACAAACAAAGACTACTAAACTATTACATATACCCGTCCTATCTTTCAAGAACGGCCCACTCCTCACACCCGGGAGTGTCTCTTGTGGGGTGATCAAGCCCACTCTTTATTATAAACCCCGTCCACTTTAGTAGGAGGCCACTATTCCAGTCAAATATGACTGACACTATATACAAAGTATTATACAAAATTTAGACAGACAGTACTGGGAAAGCGGCAGAAATGAGTTCCCTAAGGGCGGGAAAAATTCTGTACTTACCCAGAACTGGGCTGTCGGGTCGGCCTTTCAGCTCTCCTCTGCACTATCCGAGTCACGGCACCAGCTGTAGGCTTAAAACTTATCTTAAACAAATATAAAACAATTATGAACTAACTTTAAATTTGATTAGTCAGATAATTTGGTCAGCGCATGGCATGCCAAGTGATTCTGACTATATGAATTAATACACAGACATACCACAGTGCTTAGGCGGGAGTAAAGGAGCGACCACTAAATACAAGGCAGTGTGCACTGATTAGAAGCTCACGCTACACAGCCCATAATGTGTGCTGAGGATTTTAACTCGCACTGCTCAAGCTAAGCTGCGCTTAGTGAATCAAGCCCTGTATCCCTAAAAAAAATAACCAGCAATTATTCTGAGTATTTTATTGTTTGCTCTTGGCTTAAAATGCATTTTATTGATAAGGTCTGAAAATATTACAAAAAAGTGAATTAAATGACCTTTTCACTGGGGGTGATTGAGCTGTGCTTGCTGATGGCCAGCATCTGGCAGCAGCATTTTGATACTAAAGGTGGGTACACACATTAGATAAAAGTCTTTGGAAAATGAAAGCTCACAGACCAATTTTCCCCCTTCCATGTAGTATATGAGCATACTCTACACAGTCTATTCTATTGAGCTGAATTCCCCATCAGATAAAAATCTTTGCAAGATGCTGAAAGCAAGGATGCTGTACACATTCAACAGATCAGTATCTGCAAAAGATCTGTTCCTGCAAAATATCTGTTCCTGCAAAATGCATTCATAGTCTATGATATCTGCAGATCTCATACACACCGTATTTAACAGACAATCATCTGCAGATCAGATCCACCAGGATGGATCTTCAGATCTGCAGATAATTGTCTGATCTGCAGATGAATGTCTGTTAAGGTGTGTATGAGATCTGCAGATATCATAGACTATTAATGCATTTTGCAGGAACTAATCTTTTGCAGGAACAGATCTTTTGCAGATACTGATCTGTTGAATGTGTACAGCATCCTTGTTTTCAGCAAATGGCAAAGATTTTTATCTGATGGGGAGTTCAGCTCAATAGAATAGACTGTGTAGAGTATGCTCATATACTACATGGAGGGGGGTAAAATTGGTCTGTGATCTTTCATTTTCCAAAGACTTTTATCTGATGTGTGTACCCACCTTTAGAAAATTTAAAATCTTGCTGCATTTACCTTTTTTCAGAGCAATTCTGCTTAACCCTCTTACTGCCAACTGCGTACCAGGTACGTTCTGGCAGGTAAATGCTTTAACTGCCAGCAATGTACTTGGAACGTCATTGGCAGTTTTGTACCCTGGCAAGCAGCGGGGAGAGGGGCTGACATCATTCCTCCCTCCCATGTGGGTCCTCCTCTGCCTTCCTGCTGTGCTTGATTAGCGTTGCGGTGTGTAAATACTCACCAATCACTTGCTCCATGCTGTGTCTCATGCCGGCAGTCTCTCCTCCCTCTACTTCCTGTATGATGAGAAGTAACTACGCATCATACAGAGATCGGGAGAACAGCATGCAGCCGGAGGGGACGCCGCGTGGAGCCAGCGATCAGGTGAGTTAATTACACACGGACTGCTGCACACCAGCCTTACAGGGGGGCCACAGGAGGGGGGCTGTGCAGGGAGGATGATGTCGTTCACCTTCCCCACAGTGGCCCCTATACCTACTACCTTTGCTAGAGCACCTATACCTGCTACCTATATTGGGGCACCTGTCACACGCCTCTAGTTGTCGGGACCGCTCAATGCCTTCCAATCTATTTTAACCCACAGACTGTCCAACCTTGTGGATGCAATTGATGAGCTGAAACCACTGGAATTTGGCAGCAGACACTAGAAGTGCAAGCCACAGAAACACTGTTTACTACACACTACAATCTGCGTGTAGTGGAAACAGGCCCTTTGGCTTTCATTGGGAGGTACATTCTGCCAAGAATTATTTTCTTTTACAATAAATGTATTTTAATTAGACTAATAAGAAAACAATGGGAAAAAAAACATTATTTCTCAGTTTTTGGCCATTATACACATCCAAGGAGGGCAGCAGGCAGGCATGGCCGCCCAGAGGTAGTGACCAAAAATAACAATACAGGAGGACTATCGAGGGCTTGCTGTATTTGATATGAATATACTTTAAATCCTTTAACGAGAACCAGTTATGGAGGGCAAAGATGACACCACATTCCTTTCACGAGAATCATATGGAGGCGGGCAAGTTTGCCATTTGTGACCCCGGGTAATGGCCGGGGAATGAGGGATGAAATCCGGTGTGGAGCCTGAGCAATGGCTACCACTACACATCCAAGGAGGGCAGCAGGCAGGCATGGCCGTCCCGAGGTAGTGACCAAAAATAACAATACAGGACTCAGGAGGACTTTTGAGGCCCTAATTGTAATTAATCAACTTTAAATCCTTTAACGGGAATCCGTTATGGAGGGCAAGTATGCCATTGTCACCACGGGTAATGGGCGGTGAATGAAGGTTGGATTCCGGCCCGAAGTGGGAGCCTGCTGAGACCCATGCTGTACCTGCCCTGACCGTGCTTTGCAGACCAGGCATCTGTGGTCAGATGGACCCTTGACCCAGCGGAAGACAAACCAAGTCAAAAGCATTTGCCAAGAATGTTTTATGGAGGGCAAGTTTGCCATTTTTTTCAATTGTGTGAAACTGTAGATGTTACTATAGTCTCAGTACCATGGTGACTGACCATGGGTAATGGCCGGGGCATCCGGTTTGTATTGCGTTCCGGAGTTAGAGCCTAAGAAACGGCTACCATTACACATCCAGGCAAGGAGGACAGCAGGCAGGCATGCCCGCCCCGAGGTAGTGACCAAAAATAACAATACAGGACTCAGGAGGACTTTTGGGGCCCTAATTGTAATGAATCAACTTTAAATCCTTTAACGGGAATACGTTATGGAGGGAAAGTCTGATGGTGCCTTCACTACGATTCACCAGGTTGGTCTCCGGCGAGAATCTGTTATGGAGGTCAAGTCTGCCATCATGACCACTGACCATGGCTAATGGCGGGGGAACCCTCCCTGGTGTGATTCCGGTCCGGAGTTGTAGCCTAACAAAAGGGCTCCCACCACACATCCAGGCAAGGAGGGCAGCAGGCAGGCATGCCCCCCCCCCCCCCCCCCCCCCGAGGTAGTGACCAAAAATAACAATACAGGACTCAGGAGGACTTTTTGAGGCCCTAATTGTAATGAATCAACTTTAAATCGTTTAACGGGAATCCGTCCGTTATGGAGGGCAAGTCTGCCATCCATTCAAGTGCAAGTTATGCACTGACTGCCAGTGTGCAATGTGCAGTCACAGATGCAGTGAAAGGTATGCAGTGACTGCAAACAGCCGTTTGTGTAGTGACGGCCATGCTGGACTGGTGTGCACCATGACGAGAGTGCAGGTGATGGTGGCTTTTCAGCCCATATGTTCGCCCAGGTGATGTAGCTGTATGAGAGAACAGTGACTGTCCAGCTGATCAAATTTGGTCTGACCACAATGAAACAACGACCTTATTATCTTTGGTGTGCCAACCCCACCCGAGACACTCATATAGCCGGCGGTCATTGCTTCATTGTGATACGCAAGTCCCTTCACCGTGGCAAGGTAATGATCACGAAGGGGGATGGGCACATGTACATGCCTTTTGTTTTGTTTTTTGCAGCCGCCTGCAGTGCAGCCAGAAAAATTAGGCAGGCATGTGCACGCCCCAGAAAAATTTGTATAGCCTTAAAAATTTAGGAATCTGCCTAGAATCATGGACCCTGTAGGTGGTGGCGGCCCGCAGGCAGAGATGCTGTGTGTGGGGACTGACTTAGTCTTCGGTCGTGCAGTAGCCCTCAGGGATCCATGCCTCATTCATTTTGATAAAGGTCAGGTTCTGAACACTGTCATGACTTAGGCGACTTCTTTTCTCAGTGACAATGCCTCCAGCTGCACTGAAGGTCCTTTCTGACAGGACGCTTGCGGCAGGGCAAGAGAGAAGTTGGATGGCAAATTGGGACAGCTCTGGCCACAGGTCAAGCATGCGCAACCAGTAGAGCAAGGGTTCATCGTCGCTGCTCGCAGTCGCAGTGTGTACATCCACACTTAAGGCCAGGTAGTCGGCTACCTGCCGGTCCAGGCGTTGGTGGAGGGTGGATCACGAAGGGCTACTGCGAGGCATTGGACTAAAGAATGTCCGCATGTCCGACATCACCCCGAGATCGCTGGAGCGTCCTGTCCTTGCCTGCGTGGACTGGGGAGGAGGAGGAGGATTACTGCCAGTGGTACCTTTATTGCATTGTACTGTCACATCACCCTTAAATGCATTGTAAAGCATCATTGACAGCTTGTTCTGCAAGTGCTGCATCCTTTCCGCCTTGTGTTGAGTTGGTAACAGGTCTGCCACATTGTGCCTGTCCCGGGGTCTAGTAGCGTGGCCACCCAGTACAGGTCATTCCCCTTGAGTTTTTTGATACGGGGGTCCCTCAACAGGCTGGACAACATGAAAGAGGCCATCTGCACAAAGTCGGATCCAGACGTACTCTCCATCTCCTCTTGCTCTTCCACAGTGACATCACGCAACTCCTCTTCCTCCCCCCAGCCACGAACAATACCACGGGAACGTGGAGCAGCAGAAGCCCCCTGTGACGGCTACTGCGGTTGTTCTTCTGCCGCCGCCTCTTCCTCCTCCACAGAAACACCTTCCTCATAATCGTCATCCGAGTCTGACTCCTCTCCTTCCCCACACGACTCCTCTTCTTCCTCCTCCTCCCCCCTCTGTGGTGCCGCAGGTGTCGAGGAAACATGTGGTTCGGATGTAAATCGCTCCCACGAATCCTCCTGCCGTAGCTGTTCCTGTTCCCGCTCCTCCACAGCTTCATCCAACACTCTACGCACGGCACGCTCCAGTGCTTTCAGCGCAACTCACCAGGTTGGTCACCTCCTCAAACGGCCGCATGGTCCTGCATGCATTTCGCATCAGTGTCCAGTTGTTGGGCCAGAACATCCCCATCTTCCCAGATTGTGTTCTTCTACTGTAGTTGTACAGGTACTGGGTGACGGCTTTCTCCTGGTCTAGCAGGCGAGAGAACATGAGCAGGGTGGAATTCCAGCGAGTTGGGCTATCGCATATCAAGCGTCTCACCGGCAAGTTGTTTTTCCGCTGAATGTCCGCAAAGCGTGCCATGGCCGTATAAGACCGCCTGAAATGCCCACACAACTTCCTGGTCTGCTTCAGGACGTCCTCTAAGCCTGGGTACTTTGAGACAAATCTTTGCACGACCAGATTCAGCACATGTGCCATGCAGGGTACATGTGTCAGCTTTCCCAAATTCAAAGCGGAAAGGAGATTGCTGCCGTTGTCACACACCACGTTGCCGATCTCCAGCTGGTGCGGGGTCAGCCATTGCTCCACCTGTTTGTTAAGAGCAGCAAGGAGAGCTGTTTCAGTGTGACTCCCCGCTTTGAGGCAAGACATGTCTAAAATTGCGTGACACCGTCGTACCTGGCATGCAGCATAGGCTCTGGGGAGATGGGGCTGTGTAGCTGGAGAGGAAGAGGAGATTGCAGCACCGCTAGAGTTCAACTGCCACTCAGCCAAGGAGGAGGAGGAGGTTGACAGCGAAGAGGATGTAGCTGGAGGAGAAGGAGAGGAGGTGGCAGGAGGCCTGTCTGCAAGCCGTGGAGGTGTCACAAGTCGGTCCGCTGAACAGCCACGTACTCCCTGCTTGCTGCCATTGGTCACCAGGTTGACCCAATGGGCTGTGTACGTAATGTAGCAGCCCTGCCCGTGCTTGGCAGACCAGGCATCCGTGGTTAGGTGGACCCTTGACCCAACGCTCTTCGCAATAGATGACACCACTTGCCTCTGAACTGCACGGTACAGTATGGGTATGGCCTTTCGTGAAAAATAAGTGCGGCCTGGTATCTTCCACTGCAGTGTCCCA
Organism: Hyperolius riggenbachi; assembly: GCF_040937935.1. NCBI lineage: Eukaryota > Metazoa > Chordata > Amphibia > Anura > Hyperoliidae > Hyperolius > Hyperolius riggenbachi. The sequence goes on along the minus strand of NC_090647.1, from coordinate 379,471,698 downwards.
ATGGCCACAAATATACAGAAAGCCTCTGACTCCACCAGCTTGTATGGTAATAGCTGGCGAGCTAATAGTTCCGCCACACCAGCTGTCAGACGCCGGGCAAGAGGGTGACTGGCCGAAATTGGCTTCTTCCGCTCAAAGACTTCCTTCACGGACACCTGGCTACTGCTGTGGGCAGAGGAGCAGGAACCGCTCAAGGGCAGAGGCGGTGTGAAGGAGGTTGCCTGTGAAGGTTCAAGGGAGAAAGCGGATGAAGACAATGCACCTGAAGGAGGAAGAGGAGAAGGAGGGTGGCTTGTCTTTTGAGGGGTGCTACTTTTCCTCAGGTGTTCTTCCCATAGCTGTTTGTGCCTTTTCTCCAGGTGCCTTCGTAAGGCAGTTGTCCCTACGTGAGTGTTGGCCTTTCCACGGCTCAATTTTTGGAGGCAGAGAGAACAGATGGCTTTGCTCCTATCTGAGGCACACATGTTAAAATATTTCCAAACCGCTGAGCCCCCCTGGGGTGATGGCACTACGGTGGCATCAACAGCTGACCTTGAAGGGCATGTTGCCTGGCTGGCCATAGCTGGCGATACATGGCGCCAGACACTGCCCCCAGCTGTTTCTGAGGACGAGCTCCCTCCCTCCCTCCCATCATGGTGTCGTCTCCTCCTACTCCTCTCTGGCTCCCCCTCTGAACTGTCCCCCTGGTCATCTCCTCTATTGGGAACATACGTTTCATCCGTATAATCGTCATCATAATCCTCCTGCCCAGCTTTGCTTTCCTCAGACAACTCCACAACTGCACCAACTTCAGGTGGCTCATCATCCCCCTCCTCACACGTTACGTCCATACTATCGCCACCTAACTCAGACGTATGAGGTGGTGTACCTGCGCCTTCTTCTTGTTGTTGCAGTAGTGGCTGTGAATTAGTGATTTTACCACCACCACCAAATAACTCCTGCGAAGTGTCAAATGCAGTGAATGTGGTGCTTGTTGTAGCGCTGGTGGCTGCAGGAGATAAGGTGTTCTGTGTTCATTTCTCAAGCACGTCCTCACAATTTTGGGAAGTGATGGCACGTGCCTTCTTCTGAGCACTGTACTTTGGGCCAGGTCCGCACGAAATCACAGCAACACCACCTCGCACAGACCTGCCAGTGCCAGCTGGCCTTCCTCTGGGTCTGCCTCTACCTCTTCCTCTACCTGGTTTGTCCATTTTCTCCATCTCGGGGGGAAGCTAGGTATATGCAGTGAGGTGAGCTCACTGAACACAAAAGGTAGTTATATGCAGAGAGGTGAGTTCACTCAACCCAAAAGGTAGTTATATGCAGTGAGGTGAGTTCACTCAACCCAAAAGGTAGTTATATGCAGAGAGGTGAGTTCACTCAACACAAAAGGTAATTATATGCAGAGAGGTGCGTTCACTCAACATAAAAGGCAGATATGCAGTGAGGTGAGTTCACTGAACACAAAAGGTAGTTATATGCAGAGAGGTGAGTTCACTCAACACAAAAGGTAGATATGCAGAGAGGTGAGTTCACTCAACACAAAAGGTAGATATGCAGTGAGGTGAGTTCACTCAACTTAAAAGGTAGTTATATGCAGTGAGGCGAGTTCACTCAACACAAAAGGTAGTTATGTGCAGCGAGGTGGGTTCACTCAACACAAAAGTAGGTGTATGCAGTGATGAGGTGGGTTAACTATACACAACAGGTACTAGTAGTAGGTAAATGTAGTACTGGTTAGTACAATGTGCAGCTCCCTGTCACACACACAGGTAGTCACTGAATGTGCTGCTGCTGCTGTCTGCTGGCAGTGGGACACACACAGTATGAATTAGCAATGCTGTCTAAGCAACACAAGTGTCTCACACACACAGGTAGTCACTGAATGTGCTGCTGCTGGTGGTGGGCTGCTGGCAGTGGGACATACAGTATGAATTAGCAATGCTGTCTAAGCAACACAAGTGTCAGTTTCAAACACAGGAAAAAAAAATGTTCACACGAGCAGATTAGCTATGAAAAGCGCTGTTCTGGGGCGCTATTATAGCAATAAGATTCAGCTAGGAGCAAGCTAAGACGACAAGAGCCTGACTAATCTGTCCCTAGGAGAACAAGTCTGCAGCAGCTGTCCCTAGTCTGTCTCTAGCAGGCACACGAGTGAGGCTAATGGCCGCCGCAGCCTGCCTTATATAAGGGGGGGGGGGGGGGGGCTCCAGGGCTCAGTATAGACGGATTGGCTACAATGTGCCTGCTGACTGTGATGCAGAGGGTCAAAGTTGACCCTCATAGAGCATTATGGGGTGAATCGAACTTCCTGGAAAGTTCGCCTTCACCGGCGAAGGCGAACCACCCGAGGTTCGCCTGGAACCGTTCGCCGGCGAACCGTTCGGCCCACCTCTACTGGTGATGTGCTTTTCCGATACTACCCACCAGCTCCTCTGGTAAGGTTTAGTTAAATCTACTCAGTTACTGTTTCTGATAGTACTCACCAGCTCCTCTGGTGAGGTCTCATTAAACTAATCAGTTACTGTTGCACCAAGCACATCTCACTCTGTGTTCCTGTTAGCTATAATTGCATTATTGGTGATTCTGCAGATCACCACATAATCAGGTATAACGTCTGTATTATTGGTGATTCTGCAGATCACCACATAATCAGACGTCTGTGTTGCTACACCAAAACATTATTACAATCTTTACAGTTCTACTGTGGATAAAACCCACACATGTTATTTGTCCCGGTTACTGCAATGTTTAAAATGTTTTCTTAGTACAATGTATGGCGCAAATATTTTATTTGGAAATAAAGGTGCATTTTTTCAGTTTTGCATCCATCACTAATTTCAAGCCTGTAAATAAAAAATAACAGTAATATACCCTCTTGACATACCTATTAAAAAAGTTCAGTCCCTGTACCTGTATCAATACCAAGGGCTGTCAAACTCATCGAAACTTTTTGCGATTGCTCTAATTTTAAAATGAATGCAAAAAAAAAAAAAAAAAAACAACTATCCTGGACCTAAGCTGTTCACTCCTCTCCAGACACAGAATTCAATCTATAGTGCAATTTCAATGGCAGACTAATTACACAGACTATTTAGGCATAAGAAGCGGAGCGAAGCGTCCTTTTTGGGGCCAACTATGACAGACTTCTACCTGAATGTATAAAGTTGCTGGATGGGTGGGATAGACGCTGCTTTAAAGAGGAGCTGTTAGGCATAGTGTCTCCGAAAAAAAAACACATACATAAGTAGATAAATACTTACTGTACTTAAATAACATATGCATTGCACTGTCCATTTTTTGCTTTGCAGCGAGTTATATATAGTAAATAAAGAGATTTCTATTCCTGGGAGGTTCCATTTTAGGATGACTGTGTGTGAAGCCAATCGTGATGTCATATCCTCCCTTACTGTTTGCCCTCCTCCTTTTGATTTAGTATGCATTAGCACTACCTTTTTCCAACCCTCAGACATTCCCACCAAGGTATGGCTTCTCATACATCATCAATGTGCGACTCTGTGGAGCTTGTTTATGTCTGAGGACAGGATGTCAAAAACTGCTAAAGAGGATGAGTGATTTCCCAACTTACTGAAATCCTGTCTGCATGTACGTTTTTGCAGCAGTGACATAGCCTAAAGACTGCACTTGGTTTCATCCTTCGTTACACGTTACTTTTCATGCACACTGAATCCTCTTTAGAGGTGTGTGACAGTATGATCAGTTACTGGCTAATGATAGACAGACCAAACATGTCATGTCACAACTCCTCTGCACACTTATATTGTTGCAGTTTGTCATGGGCGTATCTGTGTAAAATAGCTCCTATGTCAACCACTATAATTGCGCCAGCCTCCAGCAGAGAGCCTCCTTCCATGCATTCTAAATGCTAGCTAGTACCTACACACCACACAATTCTTATGCTGGGCATACACGGAGCATTTTATATTATCAATCGAGCCGCTGATGGCTCGATTGATAATATTCAACCTGTCCGATCACCGCAGCGGGTCGATACCGTGCTTGATCCCCGCGGGCGGACAATGCAGAAAACGAATCGCTGATAAGGAAGTGCCCACAGGGACGAGCCGGAATCGATCCGCGCGGACGAGCGGGGATGCCGGCGCATAAACGTGCCGTGTATGTCCAGCATTAGGCAGATTTATCAGCCAGATCGATTATTACCAACATGTTCTGATTTTCAATGGTTTTGCCGTTTGTTTTTCATAGAAGTGAACACAATTTTATCAGAAAAATTGTTTTGAAAAACTTTTTTTTAGTTCAGATGGAACACATTGAAAATAATCGAACTAGCAGGTAAATCTGCCAGACAAATGTATGGTGTGTACCTAGCCATATACTGTCCTATGTCAAGCGGAGGAGAGGCAGGAGGCTGTATGTACTGTCCTATGGAGAGGGGAAGAGAGGCAGGAGGCTGCATGTACTGTCCTATGGAGAGGGGAAGAGAGGCAGGAGGGTGCATGTACTGTCCTATGGAGAGAGGGAGAGGCAGGAGGCTGCATGTACTGTCCTATGGAGAGGGGAAGAGAGGCAGGGGGGTGCATGTATTGTCCTATGGAGAGAGGAGAGGCAGGAGGCTGCATGTACTGTCCTATGGAGAGGGGAGGAGAGGCTGGAGGCTGCATGTACTGTCCTATGGAGAGGGGAAGAGAGGCAGGTGGCTGCATGTACTGTCCTATGGAGAGGGGGAGAGGGGAAGAGAGGCAGGAGGCTGCATGTACTGTCCTATGGAGAGGGGGAGAGGGGAAGAGAGGCAGGAGGCTGCATGTACTGTCCTATGGAGAGGGGAAGAGAGGCAGGAGGGTGCATGTACTGTCCTATGGAGAGGGGGAGAGGCAGGGGGCTGCATGTACTGTCCTATGGAGAGGGGAAGAGAGGCAGGAGGGTGCATGTACTGTCCTATGGAGAGGGGGAGAGGCAGGAGGCTGCATGTACTGCCCTATGGAGAGGGAAGGAAAGGCAGGCGACTGCATATACTGTGCTATGGAGAGGTGAGGAGAGGCAGGAGGCTGCATGTACTGTCCTATGGAGAGGGGAGGAGAAACAGGAGGGTGCATGTACTGTCCTATAGAGAGGGGAGAGGCAGGAGGCTGCATGTACTGTCCTATGGAGAAGGGAAGAGAGGCAGGAGGCTGCATATACTGTCCTATGGAGAGGGGAGGAGGGGCAGGAGGCTGCATGTATTGTGCTATGGAGAGGGGGAGGAGAGGCAGGAGGGTGCATGTACTGTCCTATGGAGAGGGAAAGAGAGGCAGGAGGGTGCATGTACTGTCCTATGGAGAGGGGTAAACGCAGCATGTACTGTGCTATGGAAAGGGGAGGAGAGGCAGGAGGGTGCATGTACTGTCCTATAGAGAGGGGAGGAAAGGCAGGAGGGTGCATGTACTGTCCTATGGAGAGGCAGGAGGGTGCATGTACTGTCCTATGGAGAGGGGAGGAGGGGCAGAAGGCTGCATGTACTGTGCTATGGAGAGGGGAGGAGAGGCAGGAGGGTGCATGTACTGTCCTATGGAGAGGGGAGGAGAAGCAGGAGGGTGCATGTACTGTCCTATGGAGAGGGGAGAGGCAGGAGGCTGCATGTACTGTCCTATGGAGAAGGGAAGAGAGGCAGGAGGCTGCATGTACTGTCCTGAGGGAAGGAGAGGCAGGACGGTGCATGTACTGTCCTGTCCTATGGAGAGGCAGGTGACTGCATGTACTGGCCTGTCCTATGGAGAGGGGAGGAGAGGCAGGAGGCTGCATGTACTGTCCTATGGAGGGAGAGGAGAGGCAGCCACGCCTCGGCTCCTCTCTGATTGGCAATACAGAGACGTCACCAACGTCATCTGTAGTTGCCGACGGAGTGCACAGGAGGCTGCTTGCGTTGGTGACCAGAAGGACGGTGGAGATCGTTGGCGGATGCCGGAGCGCGGATCCCAGACCCGGAGGAGGGAAGACCCCATGTGGACAGACGGAAGACCGGCAGAGGGGAACCCCATCGCATTGCTTGCTGAGGCTGCTGAAAGAGGAAGAAGGAAAAGAGCAACGTGTGGTAATGTATTTTTTTTTATTACAGGCACCACCACTGCACATCTCTGCAAGCTAATGGGGCAGACCTATACCTATAACGATACTAGGGGCAGATATATAACTGTACTGGTTGAAGCTCTATACCAGGGGCAGACCTACACCTATACTGGGGGAAGATGTATGCTTATACTGGGGGCAGATGTATGCTTATACTGGGGGCAGATGTATGCTTATACTGGGGGCAGATGTATGCTTATACTGGGGGCAGATGTATGCCTATACTGGGGCAGATGTATGCCTATACTGAGGGCAGATGTATGCCTATACTGGGGGCAGACCTATACATCTACCCCCAGTATAGGTATAGTTCTGCCCCCAGTATAGGTATACATATACCCCCAGTATAGGGATAGTTCTGTCCCCGGTATATAGGGGCACATCTGCCCCCAGCATAGGTATAGGTCTACCCCCAGTTTAGGTATGCTTCTGCCCCAGTATAGTTATAGTTTTGCCCCCAGTATAGGTATGTTTCTGCCCCAGCATAGGTGCACGTCTGCCCCCAGTGTAGGTATAGGTCTTCCCCCAGTATAGGTATTCACCTGGTAGAGGTCTGTCCCCGGTATAGGTCTTCTCCCCCCCCCATGTAGGTATGTCTTCCCCAGTATAGGTACAGGTCTGCCCCCGACGTGGGTATGCGTCTGCCCTTTGTATAGATCTGCCCCTAGTTTAGCTATAGCTCAGCGCCTAGTATAGTTCCTCACCCAGTACAGGTATATATCTGACCCCAGTATAGGTATTTGTCTGCCCCCAGTACAGGTCTTCCCCCAGTGTAGGTATAGGTCTGCCCCTTATATAGGTCTTCCCACAGTGTAGGCATAGGTCTGCCCCTGTATAGGTCTTCCCCCAGTGTAGGTATAGGTCTGCCCCTGTATAGGTCTTCCCCCAGTGTAGGTATAGGTCTGCCCCCGATATTGGTCTTCCCCCAGTGTAGGTATAGGTCTGCCCCCTGATATAGGTCTTCCCCCAGTGTAGGTATAGGTCTGCCCCCGATATTGGTCTTCCCCCAGTGTAGGTATAGGTCCGCCCCCCATATAGGTCTTGCCCCAGTGTAGATACAGGTCTGCCCTCATTTGGATGCAGAGATGTGCAGCGGTGGTGCGTGTAATAAAAAAAAAAAAACATTACCACACATCGCTCTTCTCTGTCAGCAGCCTCGGCAAGTTCCCCTCCGGCTGGATTAGTCTTCCGTCCGTCCGCATAGGGTCTTCCCTCCTCCAAGTCTGGATCCGTTCTCCGCTATCTCCTGTCTTCTCTCTCTCCTGTCTTCTGGTCGCCGCTGCAAACAGCCTCATATTCACTCCTCCGGCAACTACAGATGACGTCGCTGACAGTGACTTCTCTGTATTGCCAATCAGAGAGGAGCAGAGGCGTGGCTGGGGAAAACGTGAGGGGCAGAGGAAGCAGCCAATCAGGCTGCACTACTGCATACAGGGGAGGAATGTGAAATGAAGGGGAGGCACAGGGAACAGTAAAGGGAAAAAAAAGCCGCCCAGCATTCACTGCTACTTCTCTTGCGGCTCTGCGTACAAATTAGGAGCTGGGGGCAAGAGGATTTATAAATCATATTAATGTAAAAGTGTGAATGTTTTTTCAATGTGCCAGTGCCTTTTTAGCATCTTTGTAGGCTTTATTAAAGAGGGATATACCAAACTATTTTTAAATTCATGCCTAAAAGTTACTCTTTAATACCTTGGGAAGGATATCTATAATTAAAATGATGATTTTGCCTAAGTTACTTTTTGCATTCCAGTGCCATTCTTATTCCAAAATCTTGGTTTTGAGCATATCAAGCTGTGCTGCGGAGATTCATATGGATGGGTAAAAGAAGCAGAATTTCATATAGACAATTAATACAAAGGAAAGCTGCGGGAGGGCTGGCTATACTGGATATTTATAAGTACTACCAAGCAGTCCACCTGGGAAGGATACTTGAATGGAAGAAAGGTGCAGAGCATAGCTTCTGGACAGATATAGAACTAGAATACCTGAATGATCACTATGCCATGTCGTGTAACGTACAAGTGCTAGATGTGCTGTCTAGGAGCTGTGCCCACCCACTTGTAGGTCCAACTTTGTCTACCTTCAAATATTGGAATAGAACACTCCCAGGACCATGCCCTTTATTATCTATAGCTAACAACCCTGGTTTCATCCCAGGGATGGACAGGGCTTGGCTTAACAAAATCAGTCTAGAAAAGGATATCAGACTTTGGGACTTCTTAAAAAACTTTAATTTAGCCTCCCCACCTCAATACTTTCCAGTTTTTCATTTCTATCAAATATCAAGTTACATACTTAAGAAAATCAGGTCCCTGGGCCCTATCAGTATGGAACTGTCCAACTTCGAAAAGTGGTTTATGGCTAAGACCAATCCCCCAGGAAGCCTGTCACTCCTACAGTATATGGATCTCTGCTGCACTTGATGAGTAGTCCACCCAATAAAACTAAGGGAAGGTGGGAAAATGAACTGAAAAATGGATGACAGATGCTGGTCGCTTTTTATAGAGAATGTATGGTGGTCTAAAATTACAGTACCCCAGTTATTGCAATATAAAGTAATTATCCGCTGGTACTCTAATCCAGACGCCATTAATAAACTATACAGCTCGGTCCCTGCTATACCGATGCTTGAGACCAGCCTTAAACTATTCCCATATATAGTGGTCCTGTCCCCCAATCCAGTAATTTTGGAAAAACGTTGAGGGATGGCTAAGGGTAAAGACAGACCTTGACTTATGTATCAATAGGCTAGAAGCTATCTGTGGGCAGGGCTTACAATACACTACTGAATTAGTTAAAGACCTTTTAATATTTTCAACCTTGGTGGGTAGAAAACTAATTGTGGAGCATTGGGGTACCAACATTAACCCTACAGTGTCAAGTTGGCTCACCAGATTTAACGAGCTTCTCGAAATAGAGTACTCATACCCCTTGGCTGCCTCAATGACCATCCCTAGTGCACAAAATTGATGGACAAAGCTGTATTTTTTCTGTTCAGATAAACTCAAAAATTAGCCATACTATTTTAAATAAGGGCAGGTCCTAGCTAGTTATTACCCTCCACACCTTTCTTTTGGTTTCTTCCGTACCATTCTACCATCCTCTTCTTAGAAGGCAACACTATCCTGCTATTCTTTTTTCTTTCCTATCCTTCTGCTATGACTTTTTTCTCCCTTTTCTAACTTTGTAGTATTATAATATGTAATTATGATTAGCAAACATGATGAGACTCTATGCCCAACACCAAGAGCGTGGTGATGAAGCCTATCAACATGGTTGGGACTTCATAAGCTATGGCTAGACTCTGAGCTAATCTGGAGAAAAAAAAAGTTCAGTCCCTAAGGTAACTATTTATGTATTTTTTTATGTATATTTTTTTTTCTATACAAAAAAAAAAAAGTTTGGGTACTATCGGAGAGTGTGAGAGGGAAATAGTTAATTTTAAATGTCAGTGTTGAAATTTTTAATAAAGTGGATCCGAGATAAACTTTTACTCATTGCATAATTGTGTTCCTTTCATATAGTTTATAGGGCATTCCTCAAGCCAAATACTTTTTTTGTTTTGTTTTAATACTCTAATCCCCTATAAACTAAACAAGCCTCGCCCACAGCTCTTTCACAGTGCTTTGGCACTGTAACAAGGGCTTATGGTAGCTCAGTCTGGGCAGGAGGAGGAGGAGGTTACTAGCCAGAGATTTCAGAGGCAGAGGGGAGGAGGAGGGGGGATTGAATTTACACACAGGCAAGCTGATAGTATCTCCAGCCCTCAGCCTGTGACAATGTGACAAACAGAACACGGCTGCCCTCGTACCACAGGAATAAATAATCATAAACTGTTAAAGCTGTTTGCAGCTAGATATGCTGTGTAAACTATCTAAACTTTAGATAAGATATATAGACAACTTAGTTTTTCATCTCGGATCCGCTTTAAGTAAAATGCATTTTGATGTAGTTTTACAATTTGACCACAAGATGTCCTCACACATTTTTTCTGATTCACCTACGTAAGTATGTGAATCGGAAGTTATGTGTGGCACTGTAACCCCAGGAAGATACAATGAAGCAGGCATGTAATAGATGACGGCATTCATCGACTCGGGGACTTAGATTGCGTTCCTATTCATTTTTCTCCCCACTAACGGACGATGACAGGAACAAGCGCGGGTACACGCGCCGTAGCGAGCATTATGGAGCGTAAAGCGGAACTGAAGATAGATTTAAAACAAACTGTTTCACTTACCTGGGGCTTCTGCAAGCCCCCAGCAGCCATCTTGTCGGTCCTCCACGGGCCTCCGTTCTCCCGCCGCCAGCTACTTTCGGTTTTGCCACTGGGCCACTGCGCCTGTGCAGCTCTGGTCACTCGTATCTTACTTCATGTTCCAGTCTGCAATAGCGCTATTGCAGACGGAAACGCGTAAAATGGATGCGCCTGGCAGGGCTGCGCTGGCCTTGACTTACAAGTCACGGAACGGAGCTGCGGCGGGAGGACGGAGGCTCGTGGAGGACTGGCGCGGGAGAGGGCGGCTTGCAGACGAACACTTTCATTCCAGCGCAGCAGTGAGTAACTTCAGTGCCGTCAGAAGACGGAGCTGAAGTTACTTATAAAACACTATAATTCAGCCTCCAGCAATTGCTGGAAGCCAAATTAATTCATTCCCTACCATCCATGGTAAGGGGAATAGTATTTAATACGGCCTGGACTTGTGCAGCAGCAGGATCAGCCATATACTGGCTGTATCCTGCGCCCAAGTCTCCTGCGCCGATTCCTCTCGTACACCTTGCAGTAGCCCCAGGTAAGTGAAACAGTTTGTTTTAAATCTATCTTTAGTTCTGCTTTAATGACCCTGGAATAACCTTGTTTCTTCCAAGGTTGCCTCAAATTTTTTTTTAATTTCTTTTACATGATTTTGTGGTTGAAACTTTTATCATATTCAAAATACTAGTCTCTTGCTTGATACATTTTGGTAAGTTGCAGGCAAAAATTTCATACAAATTAATTGAACCAAGTCCTGCATATATTGAACGCCATAGAGGTTAAATAATTTCTACAATCGGGTACCTTTACTAATTTTTGGCCTTTAGCACTTACTGCATCTTTTGTAAATTGGGCATTTGAAAAAAATGTAAGGATTTTTTCAATTAAAAAAAAAAGGAAAGTTGTGATCTTTATGCTTATGTGTACTTTGAATCTTCTGTCATGTCTGAAAATTGTAGATAGCTGTAGAGCGAAATAGATAGGTAAGTTTAATTTTAATAACATTCAACTGCATAAGGTCGCATTCAAAGTGGGACCTTATTGTCCTGCGTTATAAAGTAATTATAACGCAGGATAACGCACTGTAATGTTAAGCCTATGCAACATTCACAGTGCGACATTAACGTCGCGTTGTAACTGTTGCGTTATGGTAACTCACTGCTTGCAGTGTTACCTCTAAACGCAGACATTAACAGATACAGAGAGGCATACTTTTCATTGACTGTATGCTCCACTGTATCTACTGTACGCCACAGTAACGCAGCGTTAATGTGCATTACCACCTTTTTTTGCATTGTGTTGTAATGCTGCGTTGCGACTTTAACGTCGAATTACAACGCAATGTCCCACTGTGAATATGCCCTAAGGGTTATCACTGATATATGCTACATCATTTTAAATGAAGTTCATACCCTTTAAAGAAAACCTGTAACTAAAACAAGTTTCCCTGGGGGGTACTCACCTCAAGGGGGAGAAGCCTCCGGATCCTATCGAGGCTTCCCCTGTCCTCCTGTGTCTCACGGCGGTCTCGCTGTGCCCCTCCAAACAGTGGGGATGTAAATATTTACCTTCCCGGCTCCAGCGCAGGCACAGTATCGGCTCTCCACTCGGAGATAGGTGGAAATAGCCGATCGCTGTCGGTACACTCTACTGTGCCTGTGTAGTAGAGCGGACCCGACAGAGGTCGGCTATTTCCGCCTATCTCCGTGCTGAGAGCCGCAACAGCGCCCCCGCTGGAGCCAGGGAAGGTGAATATATATCAAGCCTTAGGCTTGTCGAGTCAGTATTGCGGGACGATTCGGGGGAGCCAGCGCTGGATTGCCTGCAGCTACAGGGGAGGGGGAAGCCTCATTGGGATCTGGAGGCTTCCCCCTCCTGAGGTGAGTACCCCCCAGGGGAACTTTTTTTTTTTGTTACAGAGTCTTTTTAAGGTATCTCCCTTTTTTAAATGGAAATTCCACTTTCATTATGAAATTGCCATATTATAAGATAATATAGAATTTAGAAAAACTGACAGTAAACTCTTAGGGCCCTTTTACACTTAATTGCTCTCGGTTATAACTGAAAGAACACCTATTTCCAAAGAAATGTCCATGTTTTTCTATGGCTCAGTTCCCACTATACACATTTTAACTGAAATCTTTTTCACATTGCACAGCTATGGAAAAATGCTTACCAACGCATACTAATGCACACTGATGCATAACGCATGAAGTGTAAAAGGACCCTTATTGCACTTTTTTTGCATGCTTGGCAGCAAGACACTATGTACTCAGCAGGGCAGCACGGTGGCGTAGTGGTTAGCTCTCTCGCCTTGCAGCGCTGGGTCCCTGGTTCGAATCCCAGCCAGGGCACTATCTGCAAAGAGTTTGTATGTTCTCTCCGTGTCTGTGTGGGTTTCCTCCGGGCACTCCGGTTTCCTCCCACATTCCAAAAACATACGGATAAGTTAATTGGCTCCCCCTAAAATTGGCCCTAGACTACAATACATACACTACATAATATAGCCATATGGCAATGGTAGGGACTAGATTGTGAGCTCCTTTGAGGGACAGTTAGCGACAAGATATATATATACACTGTGCAGCGCTGCGTAATATGTCGGCGCTATATAAATACTAAATAATAATAATAATAAAAAAATACTCTGGAGCACTGTTTTCAAGAGGCTATTCAGAAACTTTAACTTTGCTGCATGGTTGAGTATACAGAGCAGGAGAGATTCTTACTCATTTTCAACACTTGCATTAATCCAGTGGCATCATACTGTACCATCCTTACAGTTTCTGTTAGAATTGCTGTAGAATGACAGTATTTTATATGCATGAAAAACAAGCAAGCTGAAATATTATTTCTTAAAATACAGACCCTCAGCATATGATACCTACATGGTACCTCTGAGGGCACTGGCATAACAATAGGGCCTGCAGCCCCTGGGGCCCGCTGGGGGCCGTTTTGTAGGGGCTGGAGGGGTCGCAGCATGAGGGGAAAGCCGTGGCCACAGTCGGCGGGGATGTTCCCCCCCTCCCCCCCCCTCACCTCGGGGCTCTCCCCTCTGCGCTTCCCTCCAGCTTAAATGTGTGTCCGTGGGCAGCGGCGAGCATCGGCAGGCAGCAAACAGATACATACCTTCCGTGCGCTCCAGCCTGCGTTCCTCTCGCTAGCCTCTGACGCGACTTCCGGTATAACAGGGAGTCGCGTCAGAGGCTAGCAAGAGAAACGCAGGCTGGAGCGCACGGAAGGTATGTATCTGTTTGCTGCCTGCCGCTGCTCGCCGCTGCCCACGGACACACATTTAAGCTGGAGGGGAGTGCAGTGCAGAGGGGAGAGCCCCGAGGTGAGGGAGGGGGGAACGTCCCCCCTCCCCGCCAACTGTGGCCACGGCTTTCCCCTCATGCTGCGACCCCTCCAGCCCCCACAAAATGGCCTCGAGCAGGCCCCAGGGGGTGGGGCCTGCTCTGAAATTCTGCAGGGGGGCCCGGTGGGGCCTAGTTACGCCCCTGTCTGGGGGTACTTAGGAGGAGTTTAGTTGGCATTTAAACTTTGCATAGTCCGTCTATTACAGTGAATTTTGGAATTAAACAAATTGATAAATCATACATAAAAACCCTAAATAAGTATTTTCATTAAAAGCATAAGGCAAGGTTTTAAAAAAATGTATGCACAAATATGGTCTACTCCTACCAAATATATATGCGTCAATGGGGTACCTGAGATGCCCCAAATAGTGGGTAAGTGGAAACACCATCTTTTCTAAAGGGGTTCATTCTCTAATAATGTTGACAAACGCTGATATAGAGAACCAAACTGACAGCAGTACGGTCTTCTCAAGAAAGATTGGATTTCTCTATAAGTATTATGTTTACTTGAAAAGAAACTGTGGTTTCCGCTAAAGTACAAAGTTAATTCTTCAATGACATTATGTTAAGTACAAAAAAAAAAAATTACTAGTGAATATCTGTCAGTATCAGAAATAGAAGCAGAACACCCTGCAGTTTCTTATGAAATCTGCACGCAGCAGTAACTTCCTATGATACAATCAGAAATAGCAACATGATGTAATCTTTAAGCTAATTTAAAGAGGAAGTATCATCCTATTTTAAAAAGCAGAAAGAGAAAGCAGAAGTATTCTTGACCATTATTGCAATGAAAAAATGAAGCGCTAACACGTTGACTATTCTCTTCCATTCTGCATTTTCTGGGTCCGAACCAGCGATTGTGCAACAAAAGTATTTGGATATGGCAAATAACACAGATCTAGAGTACATCACAGCCTACATTGCCGTGGAAACTGTGGTAGGAATATCATCAGTCTTAGGCAATATCTTGGTCATTTGGGCAGTGAAACTAAACTCAAGTCTTCAGAATATAACTTTTTTCTTCATTGTTTCACTGGCATTTGCAGATCTTGCTGTGGGGGTCCTAGTAATGCCTCTGGCCATTGTAGTCAGCCTGGGTAAAATTTTTCATTTCTACACCTGTTTGTTTATGTGCTGCCTCATGATTATGTTAACCAATGCATCCATCCTATCCCTACTGGCAATATCCATTGACCGATACCTGAGAATTAAGATACCCACCAGGTAAGCTTCATAGCATACTCTGTACATTGTATTTATTCTGCATCTATTTTGATTTGTATTTACATATTGGTCTGCTTATCATTCTATATGCCAAAGTACAAATTAATCAATGTCATATTGAAATGGACTTATACAGTATAAATTTTGATTTAGATAACTTTCCTCTTATTGTTGCATGCATGTCATTAAAAAAACAACAAGGCTCATAATTGCTACATATTTGTCAGCAGGTTAATACATACTGTAGCAATCTTTTGGAAATACAGATGAGCTTTGTTAATTAAAGCTGGGTGTTGATGTTTGTATACTGTCCAAATCTCAATGTAGTTAAGGGAAAGTACTCAAAGGTGCAAGTGATTTTGCTGACAACCTAATGGAGGTTATGAGCTAGATTTTGTTTAATTTAAAAACACACTAATAAAATACTATTCCCGTTTTCATTGCAAAATTACCCTGAAGAGTCCTAAAAACCTTATAAAGGAATAAAGCTGCACACAAACAAGAGATTCATGGAATTTGAGCAACTTGTTCTGTTCTATGGATAGAAGAGGAGATAGGAAGGATGGAAAATGGAGCAGGAAAAGGGTGCCGGCTGACGGTGGACGAAAAGGGCGCAGCCATAGACTCTAATGCAATTCTCGTTAATACGGCAAAAAAAAAAAAAAACAGAAAAAAGGAATGTTACAGTTTTTTAAGTATGTTATCGTTTTAGAAGCTTGCAACGTTATAGTTTTTGTCATAGTATTTTGTTTGTACAGTGGTTTGCAAAAGTATTCGGCCCCCTTGAAGTTTTCCACATTTTGTCACATTACTGCCACAAACATGAATCAATTTTATTGGAATTCCACATGAAAGACCAATACAAAGTGGTGTACACGTGAGAAGTGGAACGGAAATCATACATGATTCCAAGCATTTTTTACAAATCAATAACTGCAAAGTGGGGTGTGCGTAATTATTCAGCCCCCTTTGGTCTGAGTGCAGTCAGTTTCCCATAGACATTGCCTAATGAGTGCTAATGGCTAAATAGAGTGCACCTGTGTGTAATCTAATGTCAGTACAAATACAGCTGCTCTGTGACGATCTCAGAGGTTGTCTAAGAGAATATTGGAAGCAACAACACAATGAAGTCCAAAGAACACACCAGACGGGTCAGGGATAAAGCTATTGAGATATATAAAGCAGGCTTAGGCTACAAAAAGATTTCCAAAGCCTTGAACATCCCACGGAGCACTGTTCAAATGATCATTCAGAAATGAAAGGAGTATGGCACAACTGTAAACCTACCAAGACAAGGCCATCCACCTAAACTCACAGGCCGAACGAGGAGAGCGCTGATCAGAAATGCAGTCAAGAGGCCCATGGTGACTCTGGACGAGCTGCAGAAATCTACAGCTCAGGTGGGGAATCTGTCCATAGGACAACTATTAGTCATGCACTGCACAAAATTGGCCTTTATGGAAGAGTGGCAAGAAGAAAGCCATTGTTAAAAGAAAAGCATAAGAAGTCCCATGTGCAGTTTGCCACAAGCCATGTGGGGGACACAGCAAATATGTGAAAGAAGGTGCTCTAGTCAGATGAGATCAAAACTGAACTTTTTGGCCAAAATGCAAAACGCTATATGTGGCGGAAAACTAACACTGCACATCACTCTGAACACACCATCCCCACTGTCAAATATGGTGGTGGCAGTATCATGCTCTGGGTGTGCTTCTCTTCAGCAGGGACAGGGAAGCTGGTTAGAGTTGATGGGAAGATGGATGGAGCCAAATACAGGGCAATCTTGGAAGAGAACCTCTTGGAGTCTGCAAAAGACTTGAGACTGGGGCAAAAGTTCACCTTCCAGCAGGACAAAGGCCCTAAACATAAAGCCAGGGCAACAATGGAATGGTTTAAAACAAAACATATCCATGAGTTAGAATGGCCCAGTCAAAGTCGAGATAAATCCAATCGAAAATATGTGGCAAGATCTGAAAACTGCTGTTCACAAACGCTGTCCATCTAATCTGACTGAGCTGGAGCTGTTTTGCAAAGAAGAATGGGCAAGGATTTCAGTCTCTAGATGTGCAAAGCTGGTAGAGACATACCCTAAAAGACTGGTAGCTGTAATTGCAGCAAAAGGTGGTTCTACAAAGTATTGACTCAGGGGGGCTGAATAATTATGCACACCCCACTTTGCAGTTATTTATTTGTAAAAAATGTTTGGAATCATGTATGATTTTCGTTCCACTTCTCACGTGTACACCACTTTGTATTGGTCTTTCACGTGGAATTCCAATAAAATTGATTCAAGTTTGTGGCAGTAATGTGACAAAATGTGGAAAACTTCACGGGGGCCGAATACTTTTGCAAGCTACTGTATGTACAGATTTTACATTATCAAAGATATTATTGTTTCTATGTGTAAAAGAGGGTTTCTGCAGAGGGAGTGGTTAGGGTTAGGCACCACCAGGGGGAGAGGTTAGGTTTAGGCACCACCTGGGCGGCAGTTAGTTTTAGGCAACACCAGGGAGGATGGTTAGGGTTAGGCACCACCAGGGGGGTGGTTAGGATTAGGCACCACCAGGAGGGTTAGGCACCACAGGGGGGTGGTTAAAGTGTACCAGAGACAAAGCACCCTCATGTATTTTACCATGTATATCAGTGGGAACTTAGAGAAAATACCTTACTTGCTTTCTGTTTCATTCTGCACTGCACAGCTTGCTTCTAATCAGCCCTGATAAAATCCCTGACTGAGCATTCAGTCTGGCTCTGCTCAGGAATATTTATAGCTCAGGGGGAGACAGAGAGCGCTCCAATGGTGCATTACCAAAAATGTATCTAATCAACACGCAACAATAGGTGCACTTACAATATATAAAATGATACTGCGCCTTGCATGGCCCTCGGCGTAGGTCCACGCCTTCCTCAGGTCCACCTGAGGAAGGCGTGGACCTACGCCGAAACCGGTAGTGACGTCAGACAGCAGCCACTGCGCACCGCTCCCCGCAGAAGGACGCTCTCGTGTGACTCCATCCACACCTCCAGCCCTGGCCAGGCTGGAATGTACTGAGGCGACCTACTGACGGGCCATGCAAGGCGCAGTATCATTTTATATATTGTAAGTGCACCTATTGTTGCGTGTTGATTAGATACATTTTTGGTAATGCACCATTGGAGCGCTCTCTGTCTCCCCCTACCCTTCTGTTTTTACTAGTGACTGGCTCCATCCAGCACAAGAGAGCTGCACCGAGGGTACATTTAAAGGGCCAACACTATACTGTAGAGCGCAAGTGTATACAAACTTTGCTTGTGGATATTTATAGCTCAGTCTGTGTTCTCTCATGTCTTTTCAAGTCCAACCCTGCACCCTGCTGGCTTTGCTCAGGAATCATTATACCTGAGTCATTATAGCACAGCCAGAATGAATGCTCAGTTGGGGATTTTATCAGGTCTGATGAGAAACAAGCTGCGCAATGCAGAATTAAACAGAAAGCATGGTAGGTGTTTTCTCTTATGTTCCCACTGATCTATATGTTAAAATACATGAGGATGCTTTGTCTCTGGTTCACTTTAAGGTTACACTCCACCGGGGGGTTGTTAGGGTTAGGCGCCTCCAGGGGAGTGGTTAATTTTAGGCACCACCGGGGGAGGGTTCTGTGTGAGAGTAAGGTTGGGTTAAGCTGTATCGCTGAATTACATAACGATTTTTAACATTATTATCTTTTAGTTATTGTCTCCCATCTTTTTTTTAAAACTGTATTTATCATTAAAGGGGCACAATGGCGAAAAACGGTAAAATTTAAAATATGTGAAAACATAAACAAATAAGAAGTATGTTTTTTTTTCCAGAGCAAAATGAGCCATAAATTACTTACAGTAGGTAGTAGAAATCTGACAGAAGTGACAGGTTTTGGACAAGTCCATCTCTTCATAGGAGATTCTCAGCAAGGCTTTTATTCTTTATAAAGATAATCCCTTAAAAGGATTTAAACAATGATACTGGCCAGCTTCCCTGCTCCCTACACAGTGTTTTGGCAGTTGGACAGAGCAACTGCCATTCAATAAGTGCTTTTGAAAATAAATAAATCCCTGAGAATACCCTATGAAGAGATGGACTAGCTCAAAACCTGTCGCTTCTGTCAGATTTCTATTACCTACTGTAAGTGACAGCAACATAGGAGAAAAGTAATTTATGGCTCATTTTACTCTGGGAAAAAATGTACTTATTTATATATGTTTGCACATATTTTAAATTTTACAAATTTTCACCATAGTGCCCCTTTAAAGGATACCCAAAGTGACATGTGACATGATGGGATAGACATGTGTATGTACAGTGCCTAGCACACAAATAACTATGCTGTGTTCCTTTTTTTCTTTCTCTGCCTAAAAGAGTTAAATATCAGGTCTGTGAGTGACTGACTCAGTCCTGAAGTGACTACAGGAAGTGACTACAGTGTGACCCTCATTAATAGGAAATTCCAACTATAAAACACTTCCCTAGCAGAAAATGGCTTCTGAGAGCAAGAAAGAGGTAAAAAGTGGGAATTTCTTATCAGTGAGGGTCACACTGTAGTCACTTCCTGACTGAGTCAGGACTGAGTCAGCCACTTACATACCTGATATTTAACTCTTTCAGGCAGAGAAAAAAGAAAGGAACACAGCAGAGTTATTTGTGTGCTAGGCACTGTACAAGCACATGTCTATCTCATCATGTCACATGTCACTTCGGGTATCCTTTAACCAAGTTTGACAACAATGTTTATCGTTATTAAGATTTCGTTATCCACCAGTGCCATTTTGTTATCCAGCCGGGCCCTTTTTTCTTGGCGCCCTTTTTTCATGCATGCATGGAAAAGGTATAACTGCAAGGCAGGCACGGACTGGCCTAGGGGGATGGGGGGCATTTTCCCCCTGGGCCGCCTCATGCCCCTATATTTTAGGCCGCCAGCCGAAGAGGAGGGAGGCCTGACTTCCTTCCTCTCTCCCTCTCTCTAGTGGTCCCCTTTGTCCCCCGTCAGTAGAGTATGATTTGCTCTACCAGTTACCAAGGGCATATGCACAGACATTGTGCAAAATAATCTTTGTATTGTAGATTTATCTTTCTTTTTGTTTGTTCTTGTACTGATATTAATAGAGGGATACAAGTGATGGGTATTATGCTAGTGAAAGATGACCCAAGGGGTGGGCCCACAGATACAGAGGGTACACGATGCCACACAGACAACGGTTCTTACCCAGCAGTAAAGTTTACTGAATAGTATTAAAGAATAAATAGCTGGGCATTTATTAACTGTCAGATAACAAAAGAATAAATCATACAGTGACAGTAATACTGTCTAACCTAAAACAACTGGTTCTTACTAAATATCCTCCCATAGTCCAGGAAGCAGCCTGGCTGCACCTGAATGTTCCTGCGTGGTCTTTTACTTCGGGGTGCACCCTTAAGTATTGCGCAATACTATTTGTAATCGACAGGTAATATGTCCGTCTTGTAATCCACAGGTAATATGTCCGTTTTGTAATCCACAGGTAATATGTCCGTCTCTTTACACAAGGCTTCCCTATTTGTAGCTCCAGGCCAAGCGAAGTATGTCTCTAGCAATGTACTGTAATATATAAAATGTCACTGGTATGCACTAGGATGCAGCAAAGTTGCACTTACAGTTCCCTGGGTACTTTGAGCAGCTTTTAGTGCTTCCTTCTGGAGCCACAGGTCTTTCAACAGCCTCACCGCACAGTCAGGAAACCCCCAGATAATTCACTGCAAAAATGTCTTTAGGTGCTGTAGTAATGTCCCCTCTGTGTGCCACAAGTTCCTCTCAGGCTCTTCAGAGATGTATTCTGCAATCCTAGGCAGTCACCAGGACACCAGATTCTCCAGCTCTTCACAGCAGCCACTGGCAAACACAGCTCTCACTTCCTGTTGCCCCCGGCAACCCCTCCTATTTAAATAATCTGTGATGCATTCATCTAATTTGTTCATGCAGCCACAAACCTGTAATTACACTTCACTAGCACACCTGTGGGGTTCAGATTACTCCCCTAAATTCGCTTAATCACATTTTGAAAGGTTAAAGAATATACGTTTTCATTACTATACACTGCATTGTAACTTATTCCTTACCCTTTGCTTCCATATACTAACTGAAGTGAATAGTGCAGGTACATTAATACAGATACATTACATACCATGGCTCCATATCCTTACGCTAGGTACACACATTACAATTTTGTGTTACATAGATGGTTCAATAGATAATTTCCGATGTGTCCGATCTTATTTTCGATCCTTTTTCTGATCGATTTCTCATAGAAGTGAATGGAAATAGATAAGAAAAGATAACAGAATTATTATTAATATTAATATTATTGATTTAAAAAGCGCCAACATATTCCGTGGCGCTGTACAGAGAATTGAAACGGAAATTGATTGTACGGAAAATCAACCGAAAAAACGCATCGTGTGTACCCAGCATTAGGCAGGAGGCAATGGGCCATTGTCAGCCAGTGTCTTTAATGCTCTTAATTTACTTAATTTACTTTATTTCCCTTTTAAAGGGTATTTCTGTTTTCACTTTATCTCCACATTCACAGTAGAGTAAAGCACCTGGCTGGTTTTGAGCAGCCCGACACAATCAGCGGAGAAGCCAGCAAACACCAATATGTGCAGGCAGTGCAGGGTTCTATTCTACTTCCTGCACTAGATTTGGTCCACGCCCCCGGTCTTTCTAGGTAGACACCGGCAATTTCAAGGATCACATACAGCCTGCACTGCACCAGCATGTGAATTCTCACACAGCCAGCGAGTGAATCTGCGACAGGATGAGTAGAGAGATGGAACTGCCCTGAGAGCTCCTCTTGGACACGTGGAAGGTAGAGAGAGAAATGCACAGTGCTTCCTCTGTGTTATGGCGTGTACACATGAGTCGTCAGACCCGCCCGCGGGGCGGCCGTTCTAGCGCCAGTTACCCTGTGTGTACAGTCTGTCAGCAGGCTGATAAGGCTCCGTAGATCTGTCAAAACCAGCCTTATCAGCCTGCCGACAGACTGTACACACAGGTATCAGCCTGCCGACAGACTGTACACACAGGAAAACTGTCGCTAGAACGGCCGACCCGTGAGCGGGTCTGACGACCCATCATTTGAATAAATCAGGCGTGTGTACGTGACTTAAAGGATACCCGAAGTGACGTGACATGATGAGATAGACGTGTATGTACAGTGCCTAGCACACAAATAACTATGCTGTGTTCCTTTTTTTCTTTTTCTGTATCAAAGAGTTAAATATCAGGTAATATCAGGTATGTAAGTGGACTCAGTCCTGACTCAGACAGGAAGTGATTACAGAGTGACCCTCACTGATAAGAAATTCCAACTATAAAACACTTTCCTAGCAGAAAATGGCTTCTGAGAGCAAGAAAGAGATAAAAAGGGCAATTTCTTATGAGTGAGGGTCACACTGTAGTCACTTCCTGTCTAAGTCAGGACTGAGTCAGCCATTTACATACCTAATATTTAACTCTTTCAGGCAGAGAAAGAAAAAAAGGAACACAGCATAGTTATTTGTGTGCTAGGCACTGTACATACACATGTCTATAAAAAATCAGTGTAAAGCAAGCACCCAAGGAGGGGAAAAAAAGATGATGGATGTGCTCAGGCTTGCAGCGTCTCTGCACTCCAGACGTTCCAACAACTTCTCCACAGTCAAGCCAGCACCATCTGTAATGTAATAGCTCTTTTATTAATTTAAAATAGCATGACAGGCATCTTCACAGCAACAGCAGCGCTGTTTCGATCATCGGATCTTTTTCAAGCTGTATATGATAATGTCACACTGAACAAACAAAGATTGCACCTTAAATACCCACTTCAATACACCTCCACCAATCAGAGACAGGTATCAGCAGCCAATCAGAGCGCAGAGGCAGCAGAACGGACCACAGAGAAAACTGCAGCCTCCAACATTCAAATTTACCTATCCACATACACGTCCATCTCATCATGTCACTTTGGGTATCCTTTAATGGCCCATACTCACGAGGGACAAATGTCGCCGCAACACGCGCGACAGGTCGCCCGTGTTGCGGCGACAGGTCGCCCGTGAGTATGGGCCGCGCGCACACCGAACTGTCGCCCAGAACGGGCGCGCACCCCGGACTGTAGCCCGTCGCTGATGTCGCCAGGCGATTGAAATGTTCATTCGCCTGGCGACAGTCGCCGCCGCAACTCCGCCGCAGCTGTCCCTAGTCCGCGTGAGTACGCGGACTAGCGACAGCAACCTCCATTGAGCTACGCATAGCTTCCGGCGTGGGGAGGAGGAACGTCGGCGACAGCTTCCGTTGCGCCGCTGGTCCCTCTTCCTAGGCTAGGAGCTGTGGCCGGCCTGTCGCCCACACGCTCACGTGTGCTGGCGACAGGCCACTTTTGCCGCCCGTGAGTATGGACCATTAGCTTTAATCTGGTGACAATTTAGATGAGCTTGATTGCCAGCTGACTTTCTGATCTCTTATCTCTTTGTGTTTTTCCAGTGTGTCTGTGTGTCTCTTCCCAGGTCCCCTTCCTCCCCTGCTATCTCCTCTCTCCAAAATGCATGTCCCTGCCAAACTGGAGATAGGAAGCCAGCAGTCCTGGTGAGATCTCTCTGAAGTTTCTCCCCCTGCTCTTTACGTCTTGCGTCTCTACCTTAACCTATTTTGGTTCCAGGACGTAGAAACTACACGCGCACTCCCAGCCGCGGATTCGGTAGCCAGGGAATCAATGTATCGGGCTATGGTGCCCGATCACTGATTCCTCTCCCCCGCTGAAAAAGCGACAGCTTCTCTCGGAAGCTGCGCCTTTTCTGGCCGTTCCCTCCCCGATGCGTCACTCTAAGCGTGTGTTACGCTTAGAGTGACGTCATGTAAACAAACTCATGGCCGCCATCTTGTGGCCAAAAAGTAATACTACAACTGAAAATAAAAATAAATTAAAATAAACACACATTTACATTTTAAATCTATTGTTTACCTCCCACCCTCCCAAAACTACCCCAATAAAATGTTTACTATAAAAAAAACAAACCATTACAATAAAAAAATAAAAAAACATGTAAATATTTACCTAAGGGTCTAAACTTTTTAAATATCAATGTAAAGATGAAATATTTCTATATTTTTTTTATTTTAAACTTGTTAATAGTGATAGATGCAAAATGGAAAAAATGCACCTTTATTTCCAAATAAAATATTGTCGCCATACATTGTGATAGGGACATAATTTTAACGGTGTAATAACCGGGACATATGGGCAAATACAATACGTGAGTTTTAATTATGGAGGCATGTATTGTTTTAAAACTATAATGGCTGAAAACTGAGAAATAATGAATTTTTCCATTTTTTTCTTATTCTTCCTGTTAAAATGCGTTTACAGTAAAGTGGCTCTTAGCAAAATGTACCCCCCAAAGAAAGCCTAATTGGTGGCGGAAAAAACAAGATATAGATCAGTTCATTGTGATAAGTAGTGATAAAGTTATAGGCTAATGAATGGGAGGTGAACATTTCTCACGTGAAAACCACGGAACCTGAATGGGTTAATGTTTCCCTCCCCATCTTTCTAATGCTGGGTTTACAGCATACAATTTTCTGTTATGCCGGGCATACATGGCTCGTTTTTTTATTATCAATCGAGCTGCTGATGGCTCGATTGATAATATTCGACAGGTCCGATTGCCCGCCAGATCGATTCCCCGCTCAATACCCGCGGGCGGACAATAGCGGGGAATCGAGCAGAATATAAGGAAGCGCCTGTGGGGACGAGCGGGAATCGATCCGGACGGGAGCGGGGACGCGGCGGAGTCGATCCGGCGACTAATCGAGCCGCCGGATCGCATCGTGTATTCCCAGCATTAGATAGATTTTCTGTTATGCTGGGAATACACGGGTTGACCCGGTGGCGCGATAAGCCACCGGATCGACTCCCGCCGCGTCCCCGCACCAGGCATGGGCTCAAATTCGGATTCGTGTAAGTCCGGATAGTGCTATCCGGATCTCACCCAGTAATGCTGTGCGGGCTGGGCGAGGGGGGGTGTCAAGCTTACCTGTGTGACGTCTTCTTCGTCCGTCCCTCTGCGCCTCCCGCGATGCGTTCCACGCACGTCACGTGATTACAAACACTTCCTCCTTCAACCCGGAAGGAGGAAGTGTTTGTAGTCACTTGAGTGCCGAGTGGAACGCATCGTAGGAGGCGCCGAGGGACGACGAAGAAGACGTCACACAGGTAAGCTTGACCCCCCCGCCCAGCCCGCACAGCATTACTGGGTGAGATCCGGATAGCACCCGAATCCGAATTTGAGCCCATGCCTGCCCCGCACGTCCTCGCTCGTCCCCGCCGCCACGGGCACTTCCTTATCTTCCGCTCGACTCCCCGCTATTGTCCGCCCGCGGGGATCGAGCGGGGAATCGATCCGGCGGGTCATCGGACCTGTCGGAAATGATCAGCTCCCAGCATCAGCGGCTCGATCCACGGTACAGAAACGTACTGTGTATACCCAGCATTAGATTATTCTTTGTAAAGTACTGGTAGAGACTGGTCATTGCCTCTGGTGCATTGTCTTCTCGTTATCTCCTGCTGATTAGAACAATGCCTACTTGCTAGGCAGAACAATGGTTAGATAGATAATTTCCAACATGTTGAAAATTATCTACCTGGCAGGTAAATCCTATGCTGGGTACACACGTTGCGATTTCCCGCTCGATCCTCGATCAATTATTTCCAGCATGTTCGATTCGGCTTCGTTTGAAACAGCCGTCGATTTTGCATGATAAGTATGTAAAATCGACGGCTGTATTGAACGAAACCGAATCAAACATGTCGGAAATAATCGAATCGATCGATCCCGCTGATCAAGCGGGAAATCGCAACATGTGTACCCAGCATGATGCTGGGTAAACACGGTATGATTTTCCATGCGATTTTGCAACCCAATAGTATTTTCCACAAAATTCCGCACTCGATTCTGCGCTCGATTCTCTTATCTTCATTCATTTTTCTTATCTTTTTTCCATTCACCACTATGATAAATCAAGCGCGGAAACGATCGGGAGCAATATCGGACATGACGGATTCTATCATTCAGATTCCTCTATCGCACGAAAAACCATGTGTATTAGGCAGAAAATCTAACAGAACATTGTATGGTGTGTACTTAGCATTACGTTCTCTCTTTTTCCTCCTCACCTTTCTCTCCACCTTGTCTCATTTCCATGCATCTGTCCCTCTCTCTCCCACAAAGTTTGTATTATTCATTCTTTCTCTCACTCACATCTTCTGCAGCACTTAAAGGAATCATCAGGCACGGACCCCACATGGTCCAGAGGACGACCTTGAGGTAGTTCTGCTCCTGCGCAAACAACGTGGGCTGGATTGACAGCAGCACTTCACCCAGGCGCAGTAAGGATGACCTTCGAGGTCGTCCTCTGCACCGTGTGGGGACCCTGGGCCGGCGGCTGCGAAAGGAGCTGTTAGCGTGGGACAGCTAGCTGCAAGGGGCTGGAGAAATCCCCAGGTAAGTAAAACGGATATATATTAAAACTGCTTTATGATTCCTTTAACAGAGTACATAGTCGTGTCAACTGTCCTCAGAAGAGCTCACATTCACAATCTAATCCCTTCCATAGTCATAGTCTAATGTACCTACAATATTATTATCATGTATAAATATAGCACTGACAACTTCTGCAACACTTTACAGAGTAGATAATCATGTCACTGATTGTCCTTAGAAGAGCTCACAATCTAATCCTAGTCTAATGGCCTACCATATTATTATTATTATGCATTTATATAGCACTGACTTCTTCTGCAGCACATTACAGAGTACATAGTCATGTCGCTGACTGTCCTCAGAGGAGCTCACAATCTAATCCTACCATAGTCATAGTCTAATGTCCTATCGTATTATTATTATGTATTTATATAACACTGGGCAATTTTGGGTGCCTGGAGTGGGAGTCGGGAAAAAATGCACCGACTCCGTCTCCTAATGAATTTAAACTGTAATTAAAATAGAAAATATGATAAAATGTTCTATTTCTCAGATAATAGTCATCATAAATAATTTAAACATACAGTAAAAGCTGTGCTTAGTCCACAAAAATTAAATAAACCAATCAAAATTAGTTACTTGTGCTGCTTCAATAAAGCAGTCCCCGTATTTTTAAAGTCAGATATACACATCTGATTGTGACTGTATATATGATGTGTACACAGAAATCTCTTATATATACTAAATAACATCTATGCTGTAAGAATAAAGCCTGATGTGTAGCCGTGTCACTAATAGAGATGATCAATGAGATGGAAATAATTCTGCGTTGATTCTGATTTATGCAAATGTATTCGATTCGCTCATGAAATCAAATAATTTGATATGTTGTTAAAATTTGGTTTGGTGACTACGAATTAAATGGTACCTGAGAAGGATGAAAAGAAAAGTTTTATACATACCTGGGGCTTCTTCCAGCCCCCTTTAGGCTAATCAGTCCCTCGCTGTCCACCTCCACCACCTGGATCTTCTGCTATGAGTCCTGGTAATTCAGCCAGTCAGTGCAGTCTGGCCGCATGCTGCTTCCACAGCCAGGAGCGTTCTGCACCTGCGCAACAGTGCTGCGCAGGTGTAGTACGCGGCTGGCGGCGGAATGTGTGTGCATGTGCACTACGCCAGACTGGCTCAAGTACCTGGACTCATAGCAGAAGATCCAGGTGGCGGAGGAGGACAGCGAGGGACTGATTAGCCTGAAGGGGGCTGGAGGAAGCCCCAGGTATGTATAAAACTTTAATTTCATCTGTCTCAGGTTTACTTTGTTTCACAGTAGTACTATACATATGCACTCTCCACAGAGCCGCAGGGAATCCACTGAGAATGTTGTGCACATTGAACACAGAGGTGTTGTCTATCACCCATAAACCTGGTTCAGATTGTGCATGAAGAATGTGTAATAGAGGAAGAATCTCCTTATTCCCCTGCAGAGTACCTGCACATCACTCTTACATGTACCCACAGTTACATTACCTAGGGCCTGATAGATGTTCTTTGTTCCGGCCTGTACCTTTTACAAGTACTTTTACCAAGGACTAGTTTTAGAATAAAGGGAATAAATATGGCAGTCTCCATATCCTCCTCACTTCAGTTGTCTTTTAAAATTCCTAAGTGTTGGCAGTTAAGAGACAAATTTCATGTTACATACTTTCAATCAACAAGATTGTAATATGCAAATTAGAGGAGTCGGAGTTGGTGGATTTTTGTACCGACTCCACAGCCCTGCTGCTTTACAGGGTGCATAGTCATGTCACTTAAGCTGGCCACTAACGGTCCAATTTCTAACGAAAAATCGTTCGAGCGATCAGAAATTCTGATCGGACGAAAAATCGTTCATTACACCATCAACTAACCAATCATTGCTTCCCATCTATCACGACCACCAAGAAAATCCAAATTTTCGTTCGATGAAAATTCATTCGGGCGACATTTTTTTCACTCGTTCATAATCGATTGTGTCCACCAATAGAGATTATTTACAACCAATCCGATCAGAATTTCTGATCGCTCTAACGATTTTTCGCTAGAAATTGGACCGTTAGTGGCCAGCTTAAGTGTCCTCTGAGGAGCTCTCAATCTAAGCCCTACTATAGTCATTATCCATAGGCATACTATATTATTATTTTGTATTTATATAGCACTGACATCTTCTGCAGCACTTTGAAGAGTACACCGTCATGTCACTGACTGCCCTCAGAGGAGCTCACAATGTAATCCTACCATAGTCATAGTCTCTACCATATTATTATTATCTTTTTATATAGCACTGACATCTTCTGCAGTACGTTACAAAGTACATTTTGTTCTCAGAGGAGATTACAATCTAATCCTACCATAGTCATAGTCTAATGTCCTACCATATTATGAATATATATAGCACTGACATCTTCTACAGTACTTTACAGAGTACATAGTCACATCACTGACTGTTCTCAGAGGTGCTCACAATCTATTCAGGCCTGGATTTACCTCACATGAGCCTATAGACACAGATGTCCTGGTACCCTAGAGTTCCCCCTTTACAAACCTGCAAACCCCCACAAACTCTCTGCAAGTGTGCTGGCTGGCCCAGCTGTCACCTCTCCCTTACTTCCCTTGACCATAGGTAGCTACAGGTGCCCCAAAGCATTTAGGTAGCCAGAGGTACCCTCAGTATTATGTAGCTAGTGGTGCCCTCACTCCGCTCAGGACTCTAGATGAGGAGAAAGGAAAGGAGGCACTAGGGGAGGGAAACAAGACGCCTTTCCATCATAGCCTGTAGGCACGTGCCTACGGTGCCTTATGGTAAATCCGGCCCTGAGTCTAATCCTTCCATATTTATTGCCTGTTTTCGCTATAGGCTTGTTTTGGGGGGAAACCAACTAACTTACTAGTATATTTTTGGGATGTCACAGTAATATGAAGTGTCTAGCTGAGACTCGTGGGAAGAGATGTTGTCCTAGCCAAGATTCAAAGCTAGGACACCATAATACAATAGTGTTATCCACTATGCCTCTGCCCGGCTCAAATCTATGCTCTCAATTTTGCCTGACTCATTTCAATCTTCTCAATTTCATGGCACCAGTTCTGACCCTCTACTACCCTTCCTCCCTCCATTCTAATTCTCTTTATCTTGTCTCACCTACACTAGCAACACACTTTGCTTATCTCCAAAATAGGTTATGAATGCTTAACTCTTGTACTATCTGCTATTTCACCCCTTCAATTTCACTCCACATCTATCCTAACAGCATGGGCGGCGCTACACTGGGACACGATGGGGCACTGGTGCTCCCTGGGAATCACTGTACCCCTCTAGAGTGCCCCCCCCCCCACTCAGTAACATACAGTTAACTGTTTTCCAGGCTTCAGCAGCATACAGTGAACAGGATAGGATCTGTAAAATACTCACCATGTCAGCCTGAAACTATGTAGGTGTTAAGTAAACCAAGGGTCTTATCTATTTGCCATAAATACCTCACAACCCTTTTAAGATCCCTTGAAATGTATGTATCTGGATCATGCTTATATTTGCAAAATAAATATCTCTACTCTCTCTCTCTAAACCAGAGGTGCCCACACTTTTTTGGCTTGTGAGCTACTTTAAAAAAATTAGCAAGTCAAAATGATCTACCCATGTACAATTTTAGGAGCACATTTGTATACACAGAATGGAAACTGTAGTGGGGTCGGGATCTACCATGAAGTCCTTTGTGATCTACCTGTAGATCGCGATCTACCTAATGGGCACCCCTGCTCTAAACAAATCTCTCTCTATTGACTGTATGTTATAACATTATCAGTCAATGGGAATAGAGTCTCAAGAAGACTTACAAGCTGAAAGCTTACTGTTTTTCTTTTAAAGTAGCCACTAAACTAGAGGGTAGTCTAAAGCAATGCTTAGCTACTTACATACACCATGTTTCTCTCCCTGCTGCCTCTTCCCTCTCCCCTTGATTGCAGAGTTGTGAGACAAAGACTGGGGGCTGGAATGATTTGTCTGTGATCTGTCCACACAGGAGCAGCTTGCTAGCAAGTAAAGATAAACCACTTGAGGACTGCAGTGTTAAACCTCCCTAAAAACCAGGCTGTTTTTGTACAAATTGGCCACTGCAGCTTTAAGGCCAAG
Source organism: Hyperolius riggenbachi (assembly GCF_040937935.1). Classification (NCBI taxonomy): domain Eukaryota; kingdom Metazoa; phylum Chordata; class Amphibia; order Anura; family Hyperoliidae; genus Hyperolius; species Hyperolius riggenbachi. The sequence goes on along the minus strand of NC_090647.1, from coordinate 379,441,120 downwards.
CTGCAAGCTGCTACACAACACACAAGTGATCCCCTCCCCCCCCCCCCCCCTTTTCTCCCCACCAACAGAGCTTCCTTTGTTTGTTTTTTTATAAATATTCATGTTGTGGGTTTTTTTAGATTTTTTTACTATTTCTTTATTTAAATTTTTTTTTTTAAATCCCTCCCTCCCTCCAGCCGGCCAATCCTGGTGATAGTCTGTCATAGGCTTCTGCCTATGAGAGCCAATAGCTCTCGTTTCCCCCAGGGGGACAGCCGTGTCACATGGCTGTCCCGAGTACAGCGCTGCTGCTGATCGCAGCTCTGTACTAAGTGTAAAGACGGCGGTTTCGCTGTCTAACAGTCTCCCGAGCGGCAACCGCCGCTCGGAGACTGTAGGCGGGGTGGAGCTCCACCCCCCGAACAGGAGATGCGTGCGCAGCGTGCGTGCGATCTCCTGCAGTAGCCGACTCCAGGACCTGATGCCAATTGGCGTTAGGCTGTCCTGGAGCTGCCGCCGCGTTCACGCCCATTGGCGTGACGCGGTCGTTAGGTAGCTAAAGCATGCCAGCACACTAGCCAAGTAGCCAATTTTATCACCTAAGTTAGGCAAAAAATATCTAAAGCCTGCCTTTTGATTACTGCTATTAGCATTATTTTTTTATTTTATTTTTTTTATACCCCAAGCTTGGGTCACTAGGTGTGTAATCTTTGTAATTGCACGTAATGCTGTTTTACACTATATACATTTGCTCACAAAGCTATATGGATTTGGGCTGGCGCTGCTGTGATAGGGCCTCTCCCCTGCTGCAAGCACTACAAATGACAAGCAAAAGCTGTTAGATGAGAGTGAGCACCTGAACCAGATCACTTAAAGGACCATTATCGCAAAAATTGTAAAATTCTAAATAAACGTAAAGCTATACAAATAAGAAGTTTGCTTCTTCCAGAGTATAATGATCCATAAATTACTTTTCTCCTATGTTGCTGTCACTTACAGTAGGTTGTAGAAATCTGACAAAAACGACAGGTTTTGGACTAGTCCACCTCTTCATGGGGGATTCTCAGCAAAGCTTTTATTCCTTTTAAAGATATTCCCTGAAAAATATTTATACAATGATGCTGGCCAACCTCCCTGCTTGCTAGATACTTTTTGGGCAGTTGAACAGAACAACTGCCATTCACTAAGTGCTTTTGAAAATTATTGATGGCCCAAACGGTTTGCCGGCGAACCGCTTTTGCGGTGAACCACAAACTATAGTATACTATAGCGAGTTCGACCCACCCCTATACTAAATCATTAGGCTAAACTTTGACCCTCTACATCACAGTCAGCAGACACATGGTGGCCAATCAGGCTGCACTCCCTCCTGGAGCTGGAGCCCCCCCCCCCCCCCCCCCCCCTGTATAAATGCAGCAGTTTCGGCCATTTCCTCTCTCTGTGCGCTGCGTAGGTAGTGGGAGAAGCTAGAGAGGTTGTTGCACAGATTAGGGAAAGCTTAGTTAGGCTCTTAGCAGTAGGAGAACAGAGGCGCCAGCAGGATGAAAATGGATAAAACCTTTAAAATTTGCTTGAAGGAAGTGGTGGACTTACCTCCATAAAGCAGACACGAAAGACTGTCTGAATAGTAACAATCACATTTATTATATAGTACCCCAAAAAGTGCAGTGCAACGCGTTTTGCACGCTAAGCCCGCTACATCAGGCAATAAACGTGGGGACAAAACTGTAGACAAGAGACAGTACATTATGCTATAGTAAATTCTGCAGTTACAAATTTGCATATCAATATATTGCATATCATAAAACATATCATATGAAAAATTGCTTCGTGGAGATGGCATAAAAAGTTGGGTATACAAGTAAACTATAGGGGGTAGAGGCTATGGTGCTCGTGATAGTAATGGGCTATGGGGTGTTTTTTTACACAGATTTGCAATGAGTGGTATTAGTAATGGAAAAGGGTATATGTCAGCAAGTGTAATGGGTAATAAAGCATTGAGAAGAGAACAGGGGGCCAGAAATATAAGGTAAAGTGTGCAAATAAAATAACTCACCAGAATTACGGCAATAGCAGGTGTAGCGCCTCAGTGAAGTGAGGCGCTTCACCTGCTATTGCCGAAATTCTGGTGAGTTCTTTATGATATTTTATTTGCACACTTTACCTTATATTTCTGGCCCCCTGTTCTCTTCTCTTCATCTTTATGATATGCAATATATTGATTTGCAAATTTCTAACTGCAGAATTTGCTATAGCATAATGTACTGTCTCTTGTCTACAGTGTTGTCCCCACGTTTTTTGCCTGATGACCCGGGCATGGCCTGCGAAACGCGTTGCAGTGCACTTTTTGGGGTACTATATAATAAATGTGATCACTACTATTCAGAGACAGTCTTTCGTGTCTGCTTTACGGAGGTAAGTCCACCACTTCCTCCAAGCAAATTTTAAAGGTTTTATCCATTTTTATATGCTGGCGCCTCTGTTCTCCTACTGCTATACCGTGTCCACACCTGGTGGAGGGGTGATCTACCCCTTTTTCTGATCTACAGAGAGTGACTTCTTATCCCTGAGTGAGGACAGGTCTAATCTCCTCACCTGCCTATACAGTGGTTGCCTATGTGGTAACCTACGCATGTGAGTATACTCTTCTCACTGATTATCCTTGCTTTATTTTTGCATAACATACTACACTATATTGGGCTCTCGGTTTCTCAAAATTTTAGTTAGGCCCTTGTTAGGCTTGTTAGCTTGCTCCTTGCTGATACTTATTGCTTAAAAGCACCCCAAAACAGCTCTTTTGAGAGCTAATGTTCTTTTGATGTGTTGTTTTTTTTTTTTGTGGCCCACTGACACTTCCAAATACAGCCCTGTCATGCGTAGGCAGCTGGCCCTTGCTAATTGCTATTTTGTGCAAGGCCCAGCACATTCAGTGCCTACCTTTTCACTGCACGTGTGTGACAGCTGCATATTTGTAATACCAGTCACTGCATACCTGTTCATGTTTACTGCACCTGTGTGACAGCGAGCAGTGTTATATACCAGTCACTGCATACCTGTTCACAGTACCTGTGTGTGTGACAGCTGCACATTGTATTGATACCAGTCACTGCATACCTGTTCAGAGCATCTATGTGACAGCACACAGTGTTATATTATATACAAATCACTGCATACCTGTTCACGGTACCTGTGTGTGTGTGATAGCTGCACATTTGTAATACCAGTCACTGCATACCTGTTCATGTTCACTGCACCTGCGTGACAGCAAGCAGTGTTATATACCAGTCATTGCATACAATACAATACAATAACATTTGTAAAGCGCTTTTCTCCCATAGGACTCAAAGCGCATAGTTGTGTCTCAGATTAATACAGGGTTGCAGGCTGGGTTGTGTTACAGAGGAGATAGTCAGATGTTCATGAATGCCAGACTAAAGAGGTAGGTTTTCAGTTTAGACTTAAATGCTTCCAGGGATGGAGCTGTCCTGATTGGGTGTGGCAGGGAGTTCTAAAGTGTAGGGGCAGCATGACAAAAGGCTCTGTCTCCAAAGGTTTTGAGGTGGACTCTGGGGGTGACCATGGTGTTGCGTCCTTTTGATCTAAGATTGTGGGGGGGGGGGTGATGCAGTTGCAACTAGTGTTGGGCGAACACCTGGATGTTCGGGTTTGGGAACGTTCGCCGAACATGGCCGTGATGTTCGGCATGTTCGGGCCGAACCCCGAACTCCCCGAACATCCCGCTTTTGGGGGCCCTATGGGGTTGCAGGCATAAGGGGGGAGCATGCCCCGATCGCGGGGGGGTCGGAAATTCCCCCAGACCCCCTCCGCTAGCGCTCCCCCCTCTGCCCGCTTCCCCATACAAAAGTTTAAGGAAAGTAAAATAATACCGGTGGTAGTGGCTGGCAGTGGCACTGTGAAGTGAGTCAGGAGAAGGAGTCCGGAGAGTGACGCATTGAGGGAGGCCGGGCAGCGGGCGGTTCAGCGGTAGTACCCTTGTGGTACTTCCGCCCTTTCTCTGACCTCACGTCCTCTGCGTGATGACGCGTACGAGGGTACGCGTGACGCGTACCCTCGTATGCAGAGGACGTGAGGTCAGAGAAAGGGCGGAAGTACCACAAGGGTACTACCGCTGAACCGCCCGCTGCCGGCCTCCCTCAACGCGTCACTCTCCGGACTCCTCCTCCTGACTCACTTCACAGTGCCACTGCCAGCCACTACCACTGGTATTATTTTACTTTCCTTAAACTTTTGTATGGGGAAGCGGGCAGAGGGGGGAGCCCTAGCGGAGGGGGTGGGGGGAATTTCCGACCCCCCCCCCCGCGATCGGGGCATGCTCCCCCCTTATGCCTGCGACCCCATAGGGGGGCCGTATTCGGCCGAACAGGGCCCTGTTCGGCCGAACAGGGGCCCTGTTCGGCCAGGCATTGAGCCGTTCGGGCGAACCCGAACAGTTTGGCCGAACACCACCAGGTGTTCGGCCGAACTCGAACATCACCCGAACAGGGTGATGTTCTGCAGAACCCGAACAGTGGCGAACACTGTTCGCCCAACACTAGTTGCAACAAGTCCTTTAGGTATTCAGGGCCCAGATTGTGCAAGGATTTGAATGTCAGTAAGCCAATCTTAAACAGAATTCTCCATTTTATTGGTAGCCAGTGGAGTAAGCTCAGGGTTGGTGTTATGTGGCAATGGCGGGGTTGGCTCGTTAACAGCCTTGCGGCGGCATTCTGTACTAATTGCAGGCGGCGTAAGTCTTTCTTATGCAGGCCTGTGTAGAGGGCGTTGCAGTAGTCTAACCTTGATGTGACAAAGGCATGGACCAAGGTTGGAAGATCCTCTGAAGGAATTAGGGGCTTGATTCACAAAGAGGTGGTAACTGTTAGCACGCCTGTGAAAACCCCTTTAGCACGTCTAAACAAGCTTTTCGCGCATAAAACTTTACGCGCGCAAAACTTTATGCGCGTAAAAGTTTACGCGCGTACTGCACAGAGCACAGGGCGCACCGCGCGAAGTGCCCATTAAAGCCTATGGGACTTAGCGCGCGTAAAACTTTAGGCGCGCAAAGTTAGCGCACGATCTGATTGAGAAATCCGGTGCTAACCCACTTAGCACCCTGGTTAGCGCGTCTAAAGACTTTAGACGTGCTAAGTAGGTTAGCACCGCTTTGTGAATCAAGCCCAAGGTGTTTAATCTTTGCAATATTCCTTAGATGAAAGAAGGAATGTTTCACAACAGCTGAGATTTGATTCCTGAAGCTTAATTTCCTATCAATCAGTACTCCCAGGCTGCGCACACAGTCTGAGTTTTTCAGGTCTGAGCTCCCTATCCTTAGCGGCGTTGGTTGAGACTGGGGCTGCTTTGCTGTTGAGCCCTGGCCCTCGATAACAAGTACCTCAGTTTTGTCAGCATTAAGTTTTAGCCAATTCATATTCATCCACTCCTGAAGCTCTGCTAAGCATGAGTTTGTTTGTGGAGTAGCGTCTGTGATGCCAGGTTTGAATGACAAATATAGCTGGGTGTCATCAGCATAGCAATGATATGTCAGGCCATGTTTTTGTATGATTTCTCCAAGTGGCAGCATGTATATGGTGAAAAGTAAAGGGGATAATATTGCGCCCTGAGGTACACCGTATTTTAGTGGTACAGGGTTGGAGAGGAAGGGCCCTAAGGCTACCCTTTGTGTTCTGCCAGCCAGGAAGGAGTTGAACCACTGGAGAACAATGCCATCTATGCCACAGTACTCTTGTAGCCTGTTGAGCAAGATTCCATGATCGACTGAGTCAAAAGCCGCTGAGAGGTCGAGCAAAATCAGGATGGAACATTGACCCTTGTCTCTTGCAGATCATTGCAAATCTGGGTGAGGGCTGTTTCACAGCTGTGATATTTCCTGAAGCCAGATTGAAGAGGGTCAAGGATGTTGTTTCTGGAGAGCCTGTCTTCAAGTTGGAGGTAGACAGCCTTTTCAATAACTTTTCCCAGAAAGGGGAGGGGAGGCATACCTGTTCACGGTATCAGTGTGTGTGACAGCTGCACATTGTATTGATACCAGTCACTGCATACCTGTTCAGAGCACCTGCATGACAGCACGCGGTGTTATATTATATACCAGTCACTGTATACCTGTTCATGTTCACTGCACCTGCATGACAGCAAGCAGTGTTATATACCAGTCACTGCATACCTGTTCACGGTACCTGTGTGTGTGACAGCTGGACGTTGTATTTATACCAGTCACTGCATACCTGTACAGTGCACCTGCGTGACAGCACACAGTGTTATATTATATACCAGTCACTGCATACCTGTTCATGTTCACTGCACCTGCGTGACAGCAAGCAGTGTTATATACCAGTCACTGCATACCTGTTCACGGTACCTGTGTGTGTGACAGATGCACATTGTATTGATACCAGTCACTGCATTCCTGTTCAGTGCACCTGCATGACAGCATGCAGTGTTATATTATATACCAGTCACTGCATACCTGTTCACAGTACTTTTGTGGGACAGCTGCACATTTGTAATACCAGTCACTGCATACCTGTTCACGATACCTGTGTGTGTGACAGCCACACATTGTATTGATACCAGTCACTGGCATACCTGTTCAGTGCACCTGCGTGACAGCACGCAGTGTTATATTATATACCAGTCACTGCATACCTGTTCACGGTACCTGTGTGTGTGACAGCTGCACATTTGTAATACCAGTCACTGCAAAACTGATCACTGCACCTGTGTGTGACAGCTGCACATTTCTAATACCAGTCACTGCATACCCGTTCAGTGCACCTGCGTGACAGCATGCAGTGTTATATTATATACCTGTCACTGCATACCTGTTCACGGTACCTGTGTGTGTGACAGCTGCACATTTGTTATACCAGTCACTGCATACCTGTTCATGTTCACTGCACCTGCGTGACAGCAAGCAGTGTTATATACCAGTCACTGCATAACTGTTCACTGCACCTGTGTGACCGCACACTGTTTTATATACCAGTTACTGCATACCTGTTCACTGCACCTGTGTGACCGCCGCTGTTTTATATACCAGTCTATGCATACCTGTTAACTGAACCTGTGTGACAGCTGCACATTGTATTGTAATACCAGTCACTGCATACATTTCACTGCACCTGTGTGACTGCACATTGTATTAGTCAAGTCAGTCCATACCTTTCACTTCATCCCCCGATATGGACAAAAAAGGCAGAAGCAGACCCAGAGGCAGGCCACCCAGCAGGTCTGTTCGAGGTCGTGCTGACATGATTTCGTGTGGCTCTGGACCAAAGTACAGTGCTCAGAAGAATCAACTCCCAAGATTGTCAGGACGTGGTTGACTATTTAACACAGAACACCTCATCTTCCGCAGCCACCAGCGCTACTACTAGCACCACATCTGCTTTGACAATTCACAGGAGTCATTTGGTGGGGAATTAACTGATTCACAGCCATTGTTGTTACAACAAGATGAAGGCGCTAAGCAAGTCACACCACCTCATATGTCTGAGTTAGGCGGCACTATGGACGTAAGGTGTGAGGAGGAGGATGATGAAGTACCTGCTGTTGGTGCAGTTTTGGAGGTGTCTGATACAAGTGAAGCTGGGGAGGATGATTATGATGATATGGATGTTACGTGGGTTCCCAATAGAGGAGATGAACAGGGGGACAGTTCAGGGGGGAGTCATAGAGGAGGAGACGAGTTGCTGAAAGAAGCAGGGGGAGCTCGTTGTCAGAAACAGCTCGTGGCAGTGTCCGGGGCGCCATGTATCGCCACCTATGGACAACCAGCTAAAATGCCCTTCAACGTCAGCTGCTGATGCCACCATAGTGCCATCACCCCAAGGCTCAGCGGTGTGGAAATTTTTTTGTGTGTCTGCCTCAGATCAGAGCAATGCCATCTGTACTCTCTGCCACCAAAAATTGAGCTGTGGAAAGACCAACACCCGCATAGGGACAACTGCCTTACGAAGGCACATGGAGAAAAAACACAAACTGCAATGGGAAGACCACCTAAGGAAAAGCAGCACACAAAAGCAAAGCCACCCTCCTTCTACTCTTCCTCCTTCAGGTGCAGCATCTTCAGCCACTTTCTCACTTGCCGGTGAGGCGCTTGATTTGGGAAAGCCCAACTCACTGGAATTCAATGCTACTGGTGTTTAACCGCCTGCTACAACAGGAGAAAGCCGTCAACCAGTATCTCTAGAACTACAGTAAAAGGACATGCTCTGGGGAGATGGTGTTGTTCTGGCCGAAGTACTGGACACTCATGCAAAATGCCTGCATGCTCATGCGGCCATTTGAGGAGGTGACAAACATGGTGAGTCGCAGTGAAGGACCCATCAGCGACTTGATCCCATATGCTTTCTTCCTGGAGCGTGCTGTGCGTAGAGTGGTGGATCAAGCTGTGGAGGAGCGTGAACAGAAACTGGAACAGGAGGAAGATTTGTGGGATCAATTACCAGCAGAACCAGATGTTTCCTCAACACCTGCGGCAGCACAGAGGAGGCGGGAGGAGGAGGAAGAGCCGTGTGGGGAAGAGGAGTCAGATGAGGAAGGTGGGTTTTTTTAAAGAGGAGGAGGCGGAAGAACAACCGCAGCAGGGGTCGCAGGGGACTTGTGTTGCTCAACTTTCCCGTGGTGTTGCACGTGGCTGGGGGGAGGAGGAGAACTTACCTGACATCACTGAGGAAGAGAAAGAGGAGATGGAAAGTACGTCTGCATCCAACTTTGTGCAGATGGCAGTTTTCATGCTGTCCAGCCTGTTGAGGGACCCCTGTATAAAAAAAACTCAAGGGGAATGACCTGTACTGGGTGGCAACGCTACTAGACCCTTGGTATAAGCACAAAGTGGTGGAGATGTTTCCAAATCACCTGAAGGCAGAAAGGATGCAGCACTTGCACAACAAGCTGGCAAGTATGCTTTACAGTGCCTTTAACCACTTGCCGACCGCACGCTTATACCGTGCGTCGGCAAAGTGGCAGCTGCAGGACGCAGTACTGCGTCGCCAGCTGCAGGCTGATTAATCAGGAAGCAGCCGCTCGCGCGAGCGGTTGCTTCCTGTCAATTCACGGCGGGGGGCTCCGTGAATAGCCTGCGGGCCGCCGATGGCGGCTCGCAGGCTAAATGTAAACACAAGCGGAAATAATCCGCTTTGTTTACATTGTACGGCGCTGCTGCGCAGCAGCGCCGTAAGGCAGATCGCCGATCCCCGGCCAATCAGCGGCCGGGGATCACCGCCATGTGACAGGGGACGTCCTGTCACTGGCTGCACAGGACGGATAGCGTCCTGTGCAGCCCGGATCACCGGGGGGAGAGGTAGGAGAGGGAGGGGGGTGAATGTGGCCCGGAGGGGGGCTTTGAGGTGCCCCCCCCCGCAACTAGCCTGCACGCAGGAGCGATCAGACCCCCCCTGCACATCATCCCCATAGGGGGAAAAAAAGGGGGGCGATCTGATCGCTCTGCGTGCACCCTGATCTGTGCTGGGGGCTGCAGAGCCCACCCAGCACAGATCACAACAAACAGCGCTGGTCCTTAAGGGGGGGGGTAAAGGGTGGGTCCTCAAGTGGTTAATGGTGATGTCACAGAACAACGGAATAAAGGTGCCACTGCCAGTAATCCTCCTCCCATGTCCACGCATGCAAGGACAGGACGCTCTAGCGATCTCATGGTGATGTCGGACATGCAGACATTCTTTAGTCCAATGCCTCGCCTTAGCCATTCCGGATCCACCCTCCACCAATGCCTCGACCGGCAGGTAGCCGACTACCTGGCCTTAAGTGCGGATGTAGACACTCTGAACAGCGATGAACCCCTGGACTACTGGGTACGCAGGCTTGACCTGTAGCCAGAGCTGTCACAATTTGCCATCCAACTTCTGTCTTTCCGTGCCTCAGTCTGTCCCCAGTCCTCACACAGCATCTCTGCCTGCAGGCCGCTTGACTGCCTTCTCCGCCACCACCATCAGGGTCCAGGACTCCAGATGGATTCCTGAATTTTTAAGGCTGCTGCTAGCAGCGGCCGCTAACAAAACCAATAACAATGTTTTCTGTTGTGTGTACATGCCTGCCTAATTTTTCTGGCTGCACTGCGGCTGCAACAACAAAACAAAAGGCATGTACATGTGTCAATTCCCCTTTGTGATCGTTACCTTGCCGCGGTAAGGGGGCTTGCGTATCACAATGAAGTAATGACCGCCAGCTATATGAGTGTGTCGGAGGGGGCACACCCAAGATAATAAGGTCGTTGCTTCATTGTGGATAGACCAAATTCGATCAGCTGGACAGTCACTGTTGTTCTATCATTGAGCTACCTCAGCCCGGCGACCATATGGGCTTGAAAACCGCTATCGCCTGCACTCTCGCCATGGTGCGCACCAGTCCAGCACGGCCGTCACTACACAATGGCCCGAACCTCCGATTTTCGGTTCACGAACCGCAAACTTATGCAAAAGTTTGGTTTGCGTGAACTTTCGTGAACTGCAATAGACTTCAATGGGGAGGCGAACTTTGGAAACTAGAAACACTTATGCTGGCCAGAAAAGTGATGGAAAATATGTTTTAAGGGGTCTAACATCTGAGTTTTTGCATGGATGAGTGGGATAGATGCCAAAAGTCCCAGGGGAAAATCTGAATTTGACGCAAAGCAGCGTTTTATAGGGCAGAAATCACATTGAATGCTAAATTGCAGGCCTAAAGAGCTTTAAAACATCTTGCATGTTTATACATCAATCAGGGAGTGTAATTAGAGTACTGCTTCACACAGACGCACCAACCTCATGGTGTAATGCACTGCAAACAGCTGTTTGTGTAGTGACGGCGGTGCTGGACTGGTGCGCACCATGGGCAGAGTGCAGGCCGTGGCGGTTTTCAAGTTTTCCAGCTGATCAAATTTGGTCTGTCCACAATGAAGCAATGACCTTATTATCTTGGGTGTGCCCCCCCCCCCGCGAGACACTCACGTAGCCATCGGTCATTGCTTCATTGTGATACGCTAGCCCCTTCACCGCGGCAGGGTAATGATCACGAAGGGGAATTGGCACATGTACATGCCTTTTGTTTTGTTGCAGCTGCAGTGCAGCCAGAGAAACTTAGGCAGGCATGTACACGCACCAGAAAAAGTAGTATAGCGGCCCTGGACCCTGTTGGTGGTGGTGGAGAAGGCAGTCAATCGGCCTGCGGGCAGAGGTGCTGTGTGGGGATAGACTTAGTCTTGGGGCAGGCAGTCACACGGCATGCAGGCAGAGATGCTGTGTGTGGGAACTGACTTAGTTTCGGGCGGACAGTAGCCCTCCGGAATCCGTGCCTCATTCATTTTGATAAAGGTGAAGTACTGAACACTTTTGCGACTTAGGCGACTTCTCTTCTCAGTGACAAAGCCTCCAGCTGCGCTGAAGGTCCTTTCTGACAGGAGGCTTGAGGCAGGGCAAGACAGAAGTTGGATAGCAAATTGGGACAGCTCTGGCCACAGGTCAGGCCTGCGCACCCAGTAGTCCAAGGGTTCATCGCTGCTCACAGTGTCTACATCCACACTTAAGGCCAGGTAGTTGGCTACCTGCCGGTCCAGACATTGGTGGAGGGTGGATCCGGAATGGCTAAGGCGAGGCATTGGACTAAAGAATGTCCGCATGTCCGACATCACCATGAGATCGCTGGAGCGTCCTGTCCTTGCCTGCGTGGACATGAGAGAAGGATTACTGGCAGTGGTACCTTTCTTGCGTTGTGCTGTGACATCACCCTTAAACGCATTGTAAAGCATAGATGCCAGCTAGTTCTGCAATTGCTGCATCCTTTCTGCCTTCAGGTGAGTTGGTAACATCTCTGCCACTTTGTGCCTATACCGAGGGTCTAGTAGCGTTGCCACCCAGTACAGGTCATTCCCCTTGAGTTTTTTTATACGGGGACCCTCAACAGGCTGGACAGCATGAAAGACGCCATCTGCACAAAGTTGGATGCAGACGTACTATCCATCTCCTCTTGCTCTTCCTCAGTGACGTCAGGTAAGTCCTCCTCCTCCCCCCAGCCACGAACAATACCACTGGAACGTTGAGCAGCACAAGCCCCCTGCAACACCTGCTGCGGTTGTTCTTCTGCCGCCACCTCCTCCTCCAAAGGAACACCTTCCTCATCATCCGAGTCTGACTCCTCTTCCCCACATGACTCTTCCTCCTCCTCCCCCTCCCCCTCTGTGCTGCCGCAGGTGTTGAGGAAACATCTGGTTCTGATGAGAATTTATCAACAATGCTTCCTCCTGTAACTGTTCCTGCTCACGTTCCTTCACAGCTTGATCCACCACTCTACGCACGGCACGCTCCAGGAAGTAAGCGTACGGGATCAAGTTGCTGATGGTGCCTTTACTATGACTCATCAGGTTGGTCACCTCCTGAAACGGGCGCATGAGCCTGCATGCATTTCGCATGAGTGTCCAGTTGTTGGGCCAGAACATCCCCATCTCCCAAGAGTGTGTCCTTCTACTGTTTTTGCAGAGGTACTGGGTGACAGATTTTTCCTGTTCTAGCAGGCAAGAGAACATAAGGAGGATCGAATTCCAGTGAGTCGTGCTATCGCAAATTAGGCATCTCACTGGCAACTTGTTTTTCTGCTGAATATTGGCAAAGTGTGCCGTGACTGTGTAAGACTGCCTGAAATGCCCACACAACTTCCTGGCCTGCTTCAGGACGTCCTCTAAGCCTGGGTACTTTGACACAAATCTTTAAAAGACTAGATTCAGCACATGTGCCATGCAGGGTACATGTGTCAGCTTTCCCAAATTCAAAGCGGAAATGAGATTGCTGCCGTTGTCACACACCACGTTGCCGATCTCCAGCTGGTGCGGGGTCAGCCACTGATCCACCTGTTTGTTAAAAGCAGCCAGGAGAGCTGCTCCAGTGTGACTCTCCACTTTGAGGCAAGACATGTCTAAGATGGCGTGACACCGTCGTACCTTGCATGCAGCATAGGCCATGGGGAACTGGGGCTGTGTAGCTGGAGAGGAGATCGCAGCACCAGTAGAGTTGAACCGCCACTCAGCCAAGGAGGAGGAGGAGGATGACAGCAAAGAGGGTGTAGCAGGAGGAAAGGAGGTGGCAGCAGGCTTGCCTGCAAGCCGTGGAGATGTCACTAGGTCTGCTGCAAAGCCATGTACTCCCTGCTTGCCAGAGGTCACCAGGTTGACCCAATGGGCTGTGTAAGTAATGTACCTTCCCTGACTGTGCTTGGCAGACCAGGCATCCGTGGTCAGATGGACCCTTGACCCAACACTGTGTGCCAGAGATGACAGCACTTTACCCTCAACTTCACGGTACAGTTTGGGTATCGCCTTTTTAGAGAAATAACTGCGGCCTGGTATCTTCCACTGCAGTGTCCCAATGGCCACAAATTTATGGAAGGCCTCAGAGTCCACCAGCTTGTATGGTAACAGCTGGTGAGCTAACAGTTCCACCAAGCCAGCTGTCAGACACCGGGCAAGGGGGTGACTGGCAGACATTGGCTTCTTCCGCTCAAAGATTTTCTTCACAGACACCTGGCTGCTGTGGGCAGAGGAGCAGGAACCGATCAAGGTCAGAGGCGGAGTTGAGGAGGGTGGCTGTGAAGTTGCAAGGGAGAAAGCGGCTGAAGATGCTGCACCTGAAGGAGTAAGAGGAGAAGGAGGGTGGCTTTTCTTTTGTTTGCTGCTTTTGCTCAGATGCTCTTCCCATTGCAGTTTGTGCCTTTTCTGCATGTGCCTTCGTAAGGCAGTTGTCCCTACGTGGGTGTTGGCCTTTCCACGGCTCCATTTTTGGAGGCAGAGAGAACAGATGGCATTGCTCTGATCTGAGGCAGACACTTTAAAAAATTTCCAAACCACTGAGCCCTCCTGGGGTGATGCCACTATGGTGGCATCAGCAGCTGACGTTGAAGGGCATGTTAGCTGGCTGTCCATAGGTGGCGATACATGGCGCCGGACACTGCCATCAGCTGTTTCTGACGACGAGCTTCCCCTGCTTCTTTCAGCAACTCGTCTCCTCCTACCCCTCTCTGACTTCCCGTCTGAACTGTCCCACCGTTCATCTCCTCTATTGGGAACCCACATGGCATCCGTATCATTGTCAAAACTGCACCAACAGCAGGTACTTCATCCTCCTCCTCCTCACGTTACGTCCATAGTGTCGCCTAACTCAGACATATGAGGTGGTGTAACTTGCTTAGTTCCTTCATCTTGTTGTAACAATAATGGCTGTGCATCAGTGATTTCCTCACTAAATAACTCCTGTGAACTGTCAAATGTAGCAGATGTGGTACTTGGAGTAGCGCTGGTGGCTGCGGAAGATGAGGTGTTAAATAGTCAACCACGTCCTGACAATCTTGGGAGTTGATGGGACGTGCCTTCTTCTGAGCACTGTACTTTGGTCCAGGGCCACACGAATTTATATCAGCACGACCTCACACAGACCTGCCGGGTGGCCTTCCTCTGGGTCTGCCTCTACCTCTGCCTCTACCTGTTTTGTCCGTTTTGTCCATATCGGGGGGATGAAGTGAAAGGTATGCACTTACTTGACTAATACAATGTGCAGTTACACAGGTGCAGTTAACAGGTATGCACGGAGTGGTATATCACACCGCGTGCACTCACATAGGTAGGGGGGTGCACTGAACACAACAGGTAGGTATATGCAGTGATGGGTATTACAAATGTGCACCTGTCACACACACGTACCGTGAACAGATACAGTGACTGGTGGTATTAAATATCACACTGCGTGTGCTCACTTTGGTAGGTGGGTGTACTGAAGTGGACAACAGGTAGATCTATGCAGTGATGGGTATTACAATGTGCACCTGTCACACATAAACAGGTACCGGACAGGCACAGTGACACTGCGTGTGCTCACGTAGTTAGGTGGGTGCACTGAAGTGGACAACAGGTAGATCTATGCAGTGATGGGTCTTATAATGTGCACCTGTCACACACAGGCAGGTACCGGACAGGCACAGTGACACTGCGTGTGCTCATGTAGGTAGGTGGGTGCACTGTGAACAATAGGTAGGTATATGCAGTAATGAGTATTATAATGTGCACCTGTCTAACACAGACAGGTACCAGACAGGCACAGTGACAATGCGTGTGCTCAGGTAGGTAGGTGAGTGCACTGAAGTGAACAACAGGTAGGTATATGCAGTGATGGGTCTTATAATGTGCACCTGTCACACACAGACAGGTACCGGACAGGCACAGTGACACTGCATGCGCTCACGTAGGTAGGTGGGTGCACTCAAGTGAACAACAGGTAGGTATTTGCAGTGATGGGTCTTATAATGTGCACCTGTCACACACAGACAGGTACCGGACAGGCACAGTGACACTGCATGCGCTCACATAGGTAGGTGGGTGCACTGAAGTGAACAACAGGTAGGTATATGCAGTGATGGGTATTACAATGTGCACCTGTCACACACAGACAGGTACCGGACAGGCACAGTGACACTGCGTGCGCTCAGGTAGGTAGGTGGGTGCACTGTGAACAATAGGTAAGTATATGCAGTGATGGGTATTATAATGTGCACCTGCCACACACAGACAGGTACCGGGCATGCACAGTGACACTGCGTGCGCTCACGTAGTTAGGTGGGTGCACTGTGAACAACAGGTAGGTATATGCAGTGATGGGTATTATAATGTGCACCTGCCACACACAGACAGGTACAAGACAGGCACAGTGACATTGCATGCGCTCATGTAGGTAGGTGGGTGGACTGAAGTGAACAACAGGTAGGTATATGCAGTGATGGGTATTACAATGTGCACCTGTCACACACAGACAGGTACCAGACAGGCACAGTGACACTGCGTGCGCTCACGTAGGTAGGTGGGTGGACTGAAGTGAACAACAGGTACGTATATGCAGTGATGGGTATTACAATGTGCACCTGTCACACACAGACAGGTACTGGACAGGCACAGTGACACTACGTGTTCTCACATAGGTAGATGGCTGGACTGAAGTGAACAACAGGTACGTATATGCAGTGATGGGTATTACAATGTGCACCTGTCACACACAGACAGGTACTGAACAGGCACAGTGACACTACGTGTTCTCACGTAGGTAGGTGGGTGCACTGAAGTGAACAACAGGTAGGTATATGCAGTGATGGGTATTACAATGTGCACCTGTCACACACAGACAGGTACCGGACAGGCACAGTGACACTGCGTGCGCTCACATAGGTAGGTGGGTGCACTGTGAACAACAGGTAGGTATATGCAGTGATGGGTATTATAAGGTGCACCTGGCACAGTAGTAATTATACCACCAAGGGGCCAAAGGCCAGCTGCGACTGACTGACAGGGCTGTATATAATGCAAGTGGGCCGCACACACATACAAAAAAAATAGATTACAAGAACAAGATTAGCTCTCAAAAGAGCTGTTGAGGGGTGCTTTTTTAGCAATAAGAATCAGCAAGGAGCAAGCTAACAAGCCTACAAGAGTCTAACTAAGCTTTCCCTATAGGTCTCTGCACAGCAGCTCTCCCTTCTCTAATTACCGCAGGCACACGAGTGAGTGAAAAGCCTGACGCTGCCTGCCTTTTATAAGGGGGGGTGGGGCTCCAGGAGGGGGAGTGTAGTCTGATTGGCTACAATGTGCCTGCTGACTGTGATGTAGAGGGGGCAAAGTTGACCCTAATGATGCACTATGGGGGCAAATTGAACTTCCGGAAAAGTTTGCAGCTCTCCACGAACGCGAACCACGGAAGTTCGCCGGGAACCGTTCGCCGGCGAACCATTCGGGCCATCTCTACATGCAAACAGCTGTTTGCAGTGCGTTACACAGTGAGTTTGGTCTGTCAGTGTGAAGCAGTACACTAATTACACTACCTGATTGATGTATACACATGCAAGATGTTTTAACCAGTTGCCGACTGCTCCACGCCCATTGGCGTGAGCAGTGCGGCAGCCCCAGGACCACTCCACGCCCATTGGCATGAATGGCCTGAGCGGGCTCTAGTTGGGGATCACGCGCGCCAATGCGCGCGTATCCCTGGCAGTTTACTCCGCCCCCTGTGTCTTTCGCCCGCCGGCCAATTAGCAGCGCCGGCGGGTGCCGATCATTTAAATAAGCCAATCAAAGTGTATAATACACGTTGTTTTGGAAAAAACGTGTATTATGCGTGTTGCCTCCTCCTCTGGTGGTCACAGTGTCCCGGATCGACCACCAGAGAGGACGGCAGCCCGCACGTGAGCCCTGCACAACATTGCCCCCCGCAGATCACCCCTCACTGGCTCCTACACCCTTGTTTATGCGTCTGACTGATTTCTGATATACATCTGGTCGCCTGTTACCAGCGCTGATTGAGGTCTGAGTGACATTTAGTGACATCTGAGTGACATCTATGCGTTTGTGCACTGTGGAGTGACATTTGATCACCTGTCTCCAGCTCTGATTTGCATTTGACCATCTCTGATTGCCCTGTGATTGATCTCTGGTTACATTGCCTGGCATCTAACAGCTGCACTGTGATTGACATCTAAACGCCTGTCACTAGCTCTGATTGAGGTCCTAGTGACATCTGAGTGACATCTATGCGTTTATGCACTATGGATTGACATCCGATCATCTTTCACTAGCTCTGATTTGCAATTGATCATCTCTGATTGCCCTGTGATTGATCTCTGTTTACATTGCCTGGCATCTAGCATCTGCACTGTGATTGACATCTGGTCGCCTGTCACTAGCTCTGATTGAGGTCTGAGTGACATTGATTGAGGTCTGAGTGACATCTTATCGTCTGTGCACTGTTGATTGACATCCGATTGCCTGTTTTCACTCTGATTGGCCTCTTGATTGCCCTGTGATTGGCTCTGATTGACCTCTGTCTGTATTTGATTGCATTTGATTGTCTTTGATTGTTTTTGATTGCTATCTGATTGCCTCCGACTGTATTTAGGCCCCTTTGTTAGGTAGTTAGTCAGTTAGCGCCCAGCCCACCACACCCCTGTCACTAATTAGTCGCTGATTAGCGTCATCACTGTCGCTAATCTGCATTGGTACTATATAGCAGGGATCTAGTCCTGGGAAAAGAAGTGAGTGGACTCACCTGGAGAACCTTCGCGCGGCGCGCCAAAAAATGGGCGTGGTCATGGGTGGGGCCAAATATACATGACCTTAGCAGTGATGTAAAAGGTCTGCCAAGGAAGTTTGAGCTCTGCCGTAGTGTATCCCCCAAAAATTGATGTAATCTGACAGCATTTCACCAAAAAGACACATAATCTGGTAGAAGTTCCTCCAAAATACAGATAATATGGAAGTGGTTTCCCCAAAATAGACAATGTGGCAGCAGCAGTTCCACCAACATACACATAATTTGGAAGCAGTTCCCCAAAATACGCGAAACCTGACAGCGGATCACCCAAAATACACGTAACACCCAAAAGACATAATCTGGCAGTAGTGGTCCCCCAAACATACACAATCTGGCAGCAGTTCCCCAAAATACACGTAATCTGGCAGCAGCCGTTCCCCTAACATACACATAATCTGGCAGCTGTTCCCCAAAATACATAACAGCGATTCCACAAAAATGCAGATAATCTGACAGCAGTTCCCCCAAAATAGGTACCCCCAGGTAGCCAGGTCTATAGGTGTCCCCAGTATAAGTAGCCATGAGTATAGTAATCCCCAGTAAATCCCCAGAGGTATAGTTGCCTAGTATATGTAGCCAGGGGTATATGTGCCCAGTATATGTAGCCAGTGGGATATGTCCCCAGTATATGTAGGCAGGGGTATATGTCCCCAGTATATGTAGGCAGGGGTATATGTCCCCAGTATATGTAGGCAGGGGTATATGTCCCCAGTATATGTAGGCAGGGGTATATATGCTCAGTATATGTAGGCAGGTGTATATGTCACCAGTATATGTAGGCAGGTGTATATGTCCCCAGTATATGTAGGCAGGTGTATATGTCCCCAGTATATTTAGGCAGGGGTAAATGTCCCCAGTATATGTAGGCAGTTGTATATGTGGCCAGTATATGTAGTCAGGTGTATATGTCCCCAGTATATGTAGGCAGGTGTATATGTCCCCAGTATATGTAGGCAGGGGTATATGTCCCCAGTATATGTAGGCAGGGGTATGTCCCCAGTATATGTAGGCAGGTTTATATGTCCCCAGTATATGTAGGCAGGTGTATATATCCCCAGTATATGTAGGCAGGGGTATGTCCCCAGTATATGTAGGCAGGTGTATATGTCCCCAGTATATGTAGGCAGGTGTATATGTCCCCAGTATATGTAGGCAGGTGTATATGTCCCCAGTATATGTAGGCAGGTGTATATGTCCCCAGTATATGTAGGCAGGTGTATATGTCCCCAGTATATGTAGGCAGGTGTATATGTCCCCAGTATATGTAGGCAGGTGTATATGTGGCCAGTATATGTAGTCAGGTGTATATGTCCCCAGTATATGTAGGCAGGTGTATATGTCCCCAGTATATGTAGGCAGGTGTATATGTCCCAGTATATGTAGGCGGGGGTATGTCCCCAGTATATGTAGGCAGGTGTATATGTGCCCAGGTAGCCAGGTGTGCCCCCAGCCCCCCACCCGGAGGGAGCAGAGCAGGGAAGGCGAGCTATAGGGACAGTGGGGATGGGCGGATATCCCCCCCCCCCCATCCCTCACCTTTGTGCTCCCCTTCCTGCCTCTCCCCTCCGGCGTTTTTAAGTGTCGGCCCGGCGAAAGTGGGCGGAGACTTACCTCGTTCCAGTCGCATGGGACGCTCCGCTCTGTGTGCGGCTAGAAGACCAGACTAGCCGCACACAGAGCGGAGCGTCCCATGCGACTGGAACGCAGGAAGTCTCCGCCCACTTTCGCCGCCGGCCCGACACTTAAAAACGCTGGAGGGGAGAGAGGCAGGAAGGGGAGCACAAAGGTGAGGGATGGGGGGGGGAGATGTCCGCCCATCCCCACTGTCCCTATAGCTCGCCTTCCCTGCTCTGCCCCCCTCCACACAAGCCAGGGTGAACGGCGTTTACTTTGAAGAAAAAGTGGGTGGACGCAGTTCACATGCGTTCACGCAGGACTCGACCCCTGCTATATAGTATCTGTAAGTGATCAGTACTGATCGCAGTCAGATCTATATAAGTACGTTAGGGTCACCTTAGAGTAGGCTTCACTAAAAATGCAGTGTTTGCCCGATCAGGCCTGATCATTCGCCCACACTTGCGTTCAGCCCACCCCACCGCAGTGACAGAATTTTTTTTCCTGATCACTGCAAAAACACAACCCAATAGCTGCGGCGCTCTAAAGATCAGTTTTGATATTTTTTGATTAAAACTGAGTGATCGCAGCTTTTTTACTTCACCAGTACTCCCGTTTGCTAGACAGGTGCTCTTTTTCCCGGGTAGTCAATACCCCCTAAATTTAGCAGCCCAAAATGGCAAGAAAGGGGTATTCCCTGGAAGAGGCCTACAGGATTCTGTCCGAGTCGGATCAGAGCGATTGGGACTTCTCATCCGACTAATCATCCAGGTCAGAATATGAACCTGTAGACAACAGTGGCTCTCTATCCGATAGTTCTGATGATGAGGTTGAGGTCCCTGCTAGCGCCAGGCGTACCCGACCCCATGTCATTGGACCACAGGTGGCGCAGGATCAGCCTCAAGGGCAGCAGAGTGGTGCTAGAGCTGATCCAGGTTTTCATGGTGAGGCATACGCCAGCAGCGCAGCACCTCCTGGACTTAGCACCAGTACTGCCGTATACCCTGGTGAAGTGGCGAGCACCAGCATGGCAGTTGAAAATGGCTCGGTGGCACGTGCCGTAAGACCCCAGTCGCAGCCACCAGAAACATGGGCCCGTAGAACCGCTACAATCCCAGAGGTGCTGGCAAATCCCGATTGGCAACCCCCTGGTTCCGCCGCACCCATAGTGCCCCCTTTCACCGCCCAGTCTTGAGTCCAGGTGGAGACAGATCATCTAGGATCGGCCCTAGACTTTTTTCATCTGTTCTTTATCGAGGATCTCTATGACTTAGCCGTGGCAGAGACCAACCGTTATGCCACACAATACATCGGCGACAAACCGAATAGCTACTATGCCCAGCCGTTTCGGTGGATACCAGTCACAGTTTCCGAATTTAAAATTTTTTGGGGCGTTCTCCTCAACATGGGTCTAACAAAAAAAAAATGTATTGCGGTCCTATTGGTCTACGCACCCAATACATCACATGCCCATGTACTCTGCTGCCATGTCGAGGTTACGTTTTGAGATGATCCTGCGCTTCCTGCACTTTCATGACAACACAACCTGTCATCAAAGTGACCACCCTGCTTACGACCGGCTCTACAAAATTCTGCCCCTCAAAGACCACTTTTCATCAAAGTTTGCAGATGCTTACACCCCTGAACAGAACATCTGCGTAGATGAGTCCCTGATACATTTTACCGGGCGCCTTGGCATTAAGCAGTACATCCCAAGCAAGCGCGCCGGTATGGGGTTAAGGTGTATAAGCTCTGTGAAAGGGCCACAGGCTATACTTATGGTTTTAGGGTCTATGAGGGAAAAGACTCAAAACTGGAGCCGGTCGGATGCCCTGACTACCTGGGGAGCAGTGGCAAGATTGTGTGGGACTTGGTGTCACCCTTATTCCACAAGGGGTACTATCTATACGTGGACAACTACTACACAAGTGTGGCCCTCTATCAGCATTTAAAGTTAGACGGAATTTCCTGCTGTGGCACTGTGCGACCTAGTCGCCGAGGCTTCCCCCAACAGCTCACTACTACCCGACTTGCATGGGGGGAGAGGGCTGCCTTGTGTAACAATGACCTTCTTGCAGTGAAATGGAAGGACAAGAGGAATGTTTACCTTCTGTCCACCATTCACAGACATGACAGTCCAAATTCGACGGGCAACTAAGGTCATTGAAAAACCCCTCGCCGTCCATGATTATAACACAAACATGGGAGGGGTGGACTTCAACGACCAGATGTTGGCTCCCTATTTCATTTCCCGAAGGACCAGACGCTGGTATAAAAAGGTGTCTGTATATTTAATTCAATTGGCAACTTACAATAGTTTTGTTCTGTACACAAAGGCTGGGAAAACGGGATTCCTTCAATTTCAGGTAGAGATCGTTTCAGAACTCCTCTATCCAGGAGGAACTGTGCCCCAGCCCCCTGATGTAGTTAGCCGGCTACATGAAAAGCACTATGCTTATAACTTTCCGAGTGCCCCAGGTCAACGCACCCCAAGAAAAGCTTGTCGTGTCTGCAAGAAGGCTGGAATAAGGCGTGACACCACTATTTACTGTCCCACCTGTCCTGAACATCCTGCCCTATGCATAGGGGAGTGTTTCGAGAAGTTCCACTCACAGATACGCTTGTAGAGTAGGGATCTCAAAACATAGCAGTAGACACACAAGGGTCTCTCAGGGCTCTTTCACACTGGCGCGATGCGTTGCGGAAAAATGCCTAGCAAAAGTCCCACTTTGCGGTCCCCACTACGCCGGAAGTGTTTGACTTAATGCTAGTGCATACCTGCGTTACAGCGTGGCTCCTGCGGTGATTTGTATCGGCCCTGAAAGAGAGTCTGAAGCGAGAATAAATCTCGCTTCAGACCTCATAGCTAGCAGGGGCATGCGTGCCCCTGCTAAAACGCCGCTATAGCGAGGCTTAACGGGGGTCCCTGTCCCCCCAAACCCCCTCCGTGCAGCGGGGGAGCGCTTCCTGGTTGGGGCAGGGCTAACCGCCGCAGCCCTGCCCCATGCGTGTCTGTCAGACGCGTATCTCCGCCTCTCCCCCGCCCCTCTCAGTCTTCCTTCACTGAGAGGGGCGGGAGAGAGGCGGCGATGCGCGTCTGATAGACGGCGCTGGGAGGCAGGGCTGCAGCCGTTAGCCCTGCCTCCAGGAAGAGACAGCCAGCGACCATTTTACGACCAACTTTTGCGGGGGGTGGGGGGTGAAGGGACCCCCGTTAAGCCGCGGGATAGCGGCGTTTTAGCAGGGGCACACGTGCCCCTGCTATATATGAGAGCTGAAGCGAGATTTAGTCTCGCTTCAGTGTCTCTTGAAGTCATGTTAGTCTATGGCGATGCGTTGCGACAAACTGCCTACCAAAAGTCCAACTTTGCCATCCCCACTACGCCGGAAGTGGTTGACTTAATGCTATGCATACCTACGTTACCGCACGGCTCTTGCAGTGATTTGCGTCAGCCCAGAAGTCATGTTTGTCTATGGTGATGCAAAGATTTTTACTTCATACTTGGCCGAATGCCAGACACGGAATACCATGTACTAACGCGGTATTCCCTGAAGGTCTGCTTTTGGCGATGCAGTGCGGCAGGCGTGACCCACCAGATACACCAATATGCAGTGTGAAACCAGACATCAGGTTTCGAGAGACCCTAATACACAGGGCTGCCAGAAACCTCTCCTTTCACTTGGGACAAAGTGCATAGAGTACTTCGCACACACTGTGTTTGCACACTGTCCCATGAAGGAGAGGTTTGTCCTCGGAAGGTAAGTAAAAACAAACAAACAAACAAACAAAAACAGGTAAGCAAAAAGGTAAAAGTTAAAATTGTTAATGTTTGGTTAAAAAGTTTCAATAAAGTTTATCAAAGTTAATGTTAATGAATTTATTGCATTGCTGCTTGCTTGGTTTTTTTTCTCTTTCTCTCTTTTTCCATCCTTCCAGGTGGACCGACTGATCGACCAACCAGCTGTAGCACTGATAGTGCATCCTGACAGAAGCATTGCGCGTCTGTCAGATTACACACAAGTCTGTGCATGCAGCGCTGCAGGACGAGCGTTCTCCTCCTCAGTAAGATACATTTGCCAAGGCATATGAGCTGAGGGGCAGTGTTGGCGTTCCTATGCTTTGGCAAGCACTTTGTATCAAAACTGGCAAAGGTTTTTTCATCCACATCGATCGACGTGAATGGATTAATCGGGTTAGCCAGGGCATAGGAGCAAAGTGGGTTTGGAAAATGTAAACGCCATGCCACTCTTTTTTCACATTTTTCGGCACATATTTTTTCATCCACATTGATCAATGTGAATGCTAGAATCTTTGCCGTCCACTTTTCCTTTTATGGAAAAAAAAAGTGCATCACCCGTACACCCAATATAAGGAGTATAGCAGAAACTCCTAATACTGGCCATACATGTAATGATTGCGGAGACCCTAAAATGCCAGGACAGACCCCACAAATGACCCCATTTTGGAAAGAAGACACCTCAAGGCATTTGCTGAGGGGCATGGTGAGTTCATAGAAGATTTTATTTTTTGTCACAAGTTAGCAGAAATTGATTTTTTTTTATTTGTTCTCACAGTGTCATTTTTTTGCTAACTTGTGACAAAAAAATAAAAATTTCTATGAACTCACTATGCCCCTCGTGGAATACCTTGGGTAGTCTTCTTTCCAAAATAGAGTCATTTGTGGGGAGTGTTTACTGTCCTGGCATTGTTTGGGAGCAGGGCTGGATTAACCCACTAAGCACCTCAAGC
This sequence comes from Hyperolius riggenbachi, assembly GCF_040937935.1. Classification (NCBI taxonomy): domain Eukaryota; kingdom Metazoa; phylum Chordata; class Amphibia; order Anura; family Hyperoliidae; genus Hyperolius; species Hyperolius riggenbachi. Next base: position 379,416,652 of record NC_090647.1, on the reverse strand, counting down.
AGATGCTTGGGGCCTCAGTCAGAGTTTAATGAGCCCCATCAACATGTAATCAGGCTATTCACTGTTCCTCCTTTTTCCTCCTGGCAGGAGGGTAATCACACTCACACTTCCCAGCCCCTGGCCCCAGCAAATGACACTGATAACAGCTGAAAGCAGAGCGGCTGTTTCAATTAACCCCTCCAGCAGCACATATTGTATTGTAGTGTGTCTGTCTGTGCTGTTTTCCAGTTACAGGCATCTGCTCCCTGCCCCCACCTCTCGGTCACTGATGGGAGGGGCTGTGACACCATGGCAATCATTCATAAAAGCAGTGCGGTAAAAAAAATCTGTGCGGGAAAATACTGCATTCGGTAGTTTAGACTTCTGTGTGCTCATTCATAAAAATGTTTACAGTTGCAATACAAGTTCGGTATTTTCCCAAACTAGGCAGGCGGTAGGCTGGCGGTATGTTTGTGTAACATGAGAAGCTGCCGAGTTGATACATTTTCTCCTCCAGAGACAGCTTACTATAGAAGAGGCAGCCCCAGCATCCCTTTAAATGTGCATTTTTTAAAAACTGCCACTGTTTGCCCTGAATCTGCCGGAATCTGTCTATTAGTCTTTCTAAACAATCTATTTAATTGCCATAGCTTAGAGGAACTTCAAAAAATGTTCCACATGCAGGCTTTCTGATGTGAAATATATCTGCAAACAGGTACCCAAGGGGTTAAAAAACAGCCTTGGTATTGCTTTTTTTGCTCTGCTCTCACTGCTGCTGCTGCTTGGGAGATCTGTCTCATTAGCTTAGCTGTTCTCTGCATGGTTATCGCTACTTCAAAGGGAGCGGTAATCTCCGTGCTGACACTTGCTCTAATCTTTATTAATTGATTTATGGTGACATTTGTTAACATAATCACCACACTAACAATTTATCGCTCTGCTCAGGAATGTCAGCTTTTCATGCGGAAACAGCTTTTATGAATAAACACTTTGCTAAGTGCTAAGTAAATTCAGCTGTTTTCAGCATTTCCGAATGCGGAAATGCTTTATGAATGATAGCCCATGTGGAGAGAGCATGGACAGACATACACAGAATACAGCCTTTGCTGCCTGAGGGGATAACTTACAGCCCCACTGCTTCCAGCTAGGTAATGTGAAGGGGACAACTTGTAGAAAAAGTACAGCTACAAAGAGCATATTAAAGGAAACCTAAACTGAGAAGCATGTGGATTTTTCCTTTTCAAATACCGTATATTCTGGCGTATAAGATGACTTTTTAACCCCTGAAAATCTTCTGAAAAGTCGGGGGTCGTCTTATACGCCGGGTGTCAGGCTGCCGGGTGTCAGCACATGTGTTAGGCTGGCCTGTAACCAGGTGCTGCTGTCATCGGGAAACATTGCAGGCTTTGGGCTCTTTGTTTTGAGTTAAAGTTTCCAGCAATCCAGATGGCATATTGCGATCAGCCGCTCGCGTGGGTAATAGAGCAGCTTCCATCAGGGTCGGACTGGGACACTAAGGGCCCACCAAGGAAGTTTCAGCCTGGGGCCCGCCCCCTCTCCTCCTTCCCCCCCCCGATCCCCTCCCCTCCTCCACTCCCCCCCCCCCCTTCATTTTGGGCTCACATACACATGTACTCTAGAAATTTTGCATGATTTTATGGTAGGGAATAGATTGTGAGCACTTCTGAGGACAGTCTCCAATAGGGATATGTCCACACGCAGCAAAAATAAATGAGTGTCACCACGCACTAGAACATGGGCGTGGTCATGATGAGTCATGGGCAGGCTTTAAAAAAAAAACACAAAGTAGCGGTGTTATTCACAGAGATTAGGTCTGACCAGATAAATTTTAGATAAAATAATCAAGTAGCTACATGCCTCATGATAATTCATCAAGTAGTCAAATGGCAGCAGATTTTCCGACAAAATGCAATCAGATTGGCGGCAGATTTCCCGACAAAATGCAATCAAATTAGCGGCAGATATCCCCACAAAATGCAATCAGATTGGCGGCAGATAACCCCACAAAATGCAATTAGATTGGCGGCGGATATCCCCACAAAATGCAATTAGATTGGCGGCAGATATCCCCACAAAATGCAATTAGATTGGTGGCAGATATCCCCACAAAATGCAAATAGATTGGCGGCAGATATCCCCACAAAATGCTATTAGATTGGCGGCAGATATCCCTACAAAATGCAATTAGATTGGTGGCAGATATCACCACAAAATGCAATTAGATTGGTGGCAGATATCACCACAAAATGCAATTAGATTGGTGGCAGATATCCCCACAAAATGCAATTAGATTGGTGGCACATATCCCCAGAGAATGCATTTAGATTGGCAGCAGATTTACCCACAAAGGCAGGTCCCCAGTTAGTGGGGGCCCCAGAGCTGAGAAGGAGGGGGACACAGCGCAGAAAGGGGGGAAATTGTGGACAGAGCAGCGGGGAGGGGCGGAAGCCCCCCCTCCCTCACCTAGGGGCCACCCCTTTCGCACTCCCCCTCCCCTCCAAAATTGCAGCCAGCCAGCCAGCGGCAGCGAGCGGGGAACAGCTTACCTGCATCAGAGCGATAGCGCTGTGTGCCGCTGGGCTGGACTCCGTCTCCTGCACTGACCAATCACGCTCTTAAGTACTGCGAGAGTGTGATTGGTCAGCGCAAGAGACGGACACCAGCCCAGCCCAGCGGCACGCAGCGCTATCGCTCTGAACCCGGTAAGCTTTTCCCTGCTGCTGCCGCTGGCTGGCTGGCTCAATTTTGGAGGGAGGGGGAGCGCAGAAGGGGGGAACCCTAGGTGAGGGAGGGGGGGAGGCTTCCCCCCCTCCCCGCTGCTCTGTCCACAATTTCCCCCCTTCCTGCGCTGTGCCCCCCTCCTCAGCTCTGGGGCCCCCAGGAGGCGGGCTGGCCGGGGCCCACCGATGGGACCATCGGCACTTTGGCGGCTCAGTACGAGCCTGGCTTCCTTGTTCGGGGGTAACCTGACTGGTGACGTCTGTGGCTGTGCGCTCCAATGGTGGCATGTGTGCTCACGCCGGAAGTCAAATGAATACCTTTAGGATTTCACAGGTCAATTTTAATTATTTGGTTTCTAGACCACTCCTCACAGTTTAGGGCCCCTAAAATGCCAGGGCAGTATAGGAACCCCGCAAGTAACCCCATTTTGTAAAGAAGACACCCCAAGGTATTCTGTGAGGGATATGGTGAGTTCATAGAAGATTTTATTTTTTGTCACAAGTTAGTGGAAAATGACACTTTGTGAGAAAAAAAACAAAAAAATCCATTTCCACTAACTTGTGACAAAAAAAATAAAATCTTCTATGAACTCACCATATCCCTCACGGAATACCTTGGGGTGTCTTGTTTCCAAAAGGGGTCACTTGTGGGGTTCCTATATTGCCCTGGCATTTTAAGGGCCCTAAACCATGAGGAGTAGTCTGGAAACCAAATAATTAAAATTGACCTGTGAAATCCTAAAGGTACTCATTGGACTTTGGGCCCCTTTGCACAGCTAAGCTGCAAAAAAAGTGTCACACGTGTGGTATCGTCGTACTCATGAGAAGTAGTATAATGTATTTTATGGTGTCTTTCCACACATACCCATGCTGGGTGGGAGAAATATCTCTGTAAAGGACATATTTGTGCAAAGGGGCCCAAAGTCCAATGAGTACCTTTAGGATTTCACAGGTCAATTTTAATTATTTGGTTTCCAGACTACTCCTCACAGTTTAGGGCCCCTAAAAAGCCAGGGCAGTATAGGAACCCCACAGTGACCCCATTTTGGAAAGAAGACAACCCAAGGTATTCAGTGAGGGGTATAATGAGTTCATAGAAGGTTAGTGGAATTTTTTTTTTCTCCCAAAGTGTCATTTTTCACTAACTTGTGACAAAAAAATAAAATCTTCTATGAACTCACCATACCCCTCACGGAATACCTTGGGGTGTCTTCTTTCCAAAATGGGGTCACTTGTTGGGTTCCTATACTGCCCTGGCATTTTAGGGGCCCTAAACCGTGAGGAGTAGTCTGCAAACCAAATAATTAAAATTGACCTGTGAAATCCTTAAGGTACTCATTGGACTTTGGGCCCCTTTGCACAGCTAGGCTGCAAAAAAGTGTCACACATGTGGTATCGCCGTACTCAGGAGAAATAGTATAATGTGTTTTGGGGTATATTTTTACACATACCCATGCTGGGTGGGAGAAATATCTCTGTAAATGGACAATTTAGTGTAAAAAAATTGAAAAAGTTGTCCTTTACAGAGATATTTCTCCCACCCAGCATGGGTATGTGTGAGAAGACACCCCAAAAAACATTATACTACTTCTCCTGAGTACGGCGATACCACATGTGTGACACTTTTTTTGCTGCCTAGCTGCAATGAGCACCTTTAGGCTTTACAGGGGTGCTCACAATTGAGCCTCCCCAAAATGCCAGAGCAGTACTAGTACCCCCCACGTGACTCAATTTTGGAAAGTAGACACCCCAAGGTATTCACTGAGGGGCATGGTGAGTCCGTGGAAGATTTTTTTTTTTTTTTTGTCACAAGTTAGCAAAAATGGAAACACTGTTTTTTTTTGTCACAAAGTGTCATTTTCTGCTAACTTGTGACAAAAAATAAAATCTGTTATAATCTCACCAAGCCCCTCAGAAAACACCTTGGGGTGTCTTCTTTCCAAATTGGGGTCATTTGGGGGGTATTTATACTATCCTGGCATTCAAGCACCTCAAGAAACATGGCAGGTGCTCAGAAAAGTCAGAGCTGCTTCAAAGTGCGCAAATTCACTTTTTTATACCATAGTTTGTAAATGTTATAACTTTTACCCAAACCAATAAATATACACTTTCTGGATTTTTTTTTTATCAAAGACGTAGCACAATTAATTTGGACAAAAACTTGTATAAAAAATTTATTTTATTTAAAAAATTTTACCACAGAAAGTTTAAAATATCATTTTTTTACAAAATTCCTGTCTTTTTTGATGAATATAATAAAAACTAAAAATCGCAGCAGCAATCAAATAGCACCAAAAGAAAGCTGTGTTAGTGACAAGAAAAGGAGGTAAAATTCGTTTGGGTGGTAAGTTGTATGAGCGAGCAAAAAACCTTTATAGCTGCAGTGGTCTGAATTGTAAAAAATGGCCTGGTCACTTGGGGGGTTTAACACCATGGTCCTCAAGTGGTTAAGGCACTTTAGGCCTCCAATTTAGCATGCAATGTGATTTCTGCCCTTAAAACGCTGCTGTGCGTCAAATCCTGATTTTTTCCCTGGGACTTTTGGCGTGTTTCCCACTCCGCCATGCCCCCTTCCAGGTGTTAAATCCCTTGAAACATCTTTTCCATCACTTTTGTGGCCAGGGCCAGCATAAATGTTTGTAGTTTTCAAAGTTAGCCTCCCCATTGAAGTCTGTTGCTGGTTCGAAAGTTTGCGCGAACCCGAACTTTTGCGGAAGTTTGCGTTCGAGGTTCGCGAGGTTCTCTATTGAAAATAAACAAAACCCTGATAATCCCCTATGAGGAGATGGGCTAGTACAAAACCTGTCAGTTCTGTCAAATTTCTGATATCTTCTGTAAGTTGCAGCAACATAGGAAAAAAAAGTAATTCATAGCTCATTTTACTCTTGAAGAAATATTCTTCTTACTTGTATGTGTTCACATGAATTTTACATTTTACGATTTTCGAAATAGTGGTCCTTTAAGAGTCGGTATGTCATGGGATATCTGTAATGATGGGTTGTCATGCTGCGGAAACTATGAGGAGCACGTATCAGAATCATTCACATTTTCCCACTGTAATGATCGCTGCTGCAGCAGCTATTACTGGAAGTAGTAGTGCTGCAGCTCAGGCAGTTCTGATCTATTTCCATGCAAGTTGCATAGCTTTGTCTGTCTTTCCCTGCTGTCAGCTTGTGACTGATTATCATTCACCTGTGTGGGAATCTGCATGTCTGCTCCCATTGGATGACCTCAGTATAAAGATCTGCTTCCTGCAGGGTTTCCTTGGGTTTTCATAGCTTCAGCTTAAGCCTGCCTTGCTGTCGCTTTAGCCCCCGATCGTGTTTCTTGTTATAAAGATACTTTGCTGGTCTTTGCATCATATATTGGTTCATTGCCAATATATATGCATACCAGCACGTTTATTATTTTCCTTGTATTTGTGTTACGTTAATACATCAGTGTCGCTGATGTATACGTACACGAACTGTTTATATCCTGTGTGCAGTTAGTCAGCCTTCCAGCACGTTTTGGTAGGTTGCGCGTACCGTGACCACCCGTGCTGAGGTAGTTACCCTGCTCCTGGTTCTGCTTGTGGATTGCGTTCATCTCTGCGAAGAGATAACGAATCCTTCTGAATCCTGTTCTGTTACTGTTTGTGGATTGCGTTCATCTCTGCGAAGAGATAACGAATCCTTCTGAATCCTGTTCTGTTACCGTTTGTGGATTGCGTTCATCTCTGCGAAGAGATAGCGAATCCTTCTGAGTCCTGTTCCCTGTATTGCTCCAGTCTAAGTCAGTGTTCCAGCTTATGTCATATATCGGTTCATTGCCGATATATACATATGTTAGTCAGACGTTACAAATAGTTTCATTGATAGCTGTAATTGTAATGCGCTAGGAAAACATACTTATTGTATATTTATCTGTGTTACGTTCATCTATCTTAATCCTGCTATTTTCTGACTATCCTGTCCTGTCTTTGTGAGGCACGCCATCGCCGCATCGCATTGGCTGCCTCATTCCAGTCTGTCTGGTTTTGGACGCTTGCTGTCGCTAAGTAGCCGCTAGCTAGCAAGCGTTCATTCTGTCTACCTGTCCTGATCTCCTCAGTTCTGGTTTATGCGCTCAGCGCTACTTTGCGCTGAGACGTTATAACGAAAGCATTGTTTGTGGCTGTCAGATCTGCACCGGCTCTGTGCGCCACAATCTCCTATTGGAGTCAGTCCTCCCCTCCACTATACTAGGGATAGCCTGTTTCCTGGTGCTAGTGTGTGTACCTCCTCCACGCCAGCTCATGCGTTGCATGCTGACTGTGGAGAATACACCACCAAGCCTTACACCCACATGCTGCAATGCTGATGCCATTGATTTGAATGGTTCACTTGGGAATTGCATATCATTTGCATTTGTTCACATTAGCGTTTATGTTTTTGCTATGGACAGTGATTTTTCCTGCGTGATACAGTGTTCCGTGATGCAATTGTATTTCGCCACATCTGAAAAACTGCAAAAATGTAGAAAATTTTATGTGGAAAACAAGATCACAAGCACGATTACAGAGGGAACTCAGAGCACTGCAAACCCAGAAAATGCCTGTGAAATAGCATCAACAAATGTGCTCCCATCCTAATAGAACTAAACAATAGGTAAAAGTACAGTTCAGTGGATCTCTGAAGAAAAGGCTTATGACATAGAGGGACACCTAAACTCCTGCTAAATTTTCACCCAAGATTATTATTATTTAGTATTTATTCAGTGCTGGCATCTTCTGCAGTGCTTTACATGGTATACAGTTTGTCGCTAACTGTCCCTTAGAGGAGCTTATAATGTAATACCATAGTCATATATGTCCAATGTAGTGTAGAGGCCAATTTTTTGGGTGAAGCCAAATAACCTATTTATTTGTTTGTTAGTTTTTTAGTGTGGCAAGAAACTGGAGTGCCTGAAGGAAACCCACACAGACATGGGAAAAACATAAAAACTGTGCAGTTAGTGCCCTGGCTTGGATTTAAACTGGGAAACCAGCACTGCTAGGCAAGGATGCTATATGCTACCCCACCATGCCGACTTAGATAATTACAAATCATGTGTATAGAGCTTTAGGCTAAAATAAACAGTCCTTGATTTACCAGCCTGCAACTCCATTTTGAAAAAAAAAAATTAAAGTAATCCCTTAGGCTAGGTTTATACTAACCCCGGACACACAATGGTGTGTTTACAGCATATCTTAAGTAGGTATGTTGTGTCTCATTGCGTCTGGGGAGATGTTCACATTCACCCTATACTGTGCATCCGGCCTGCCACTGCTACCACCATCGCCACTGCCATTCGAGCCCTCTGTGCTGCTGTCACCACTGCTGGGTTTGAGGACAAACACCGGTAATCTCGGTGCTCGGGTAGAAACAAAAGGCTACTATTGGATAGATCAATGGGAATCCTATCTAGCAATAACTAGGATTCTTATTAGTCTACCACTCAATGAACCAATGAAAGTCCTCCCTCATGCAATGGAAGGATTCCCACTTTTCTTTTGCAGTCCAATGATAGCCCGATACGGGCACTTGTCCTGAGCCAAGCAGCGGTCAGTTTGCATGGATGACCGTATGCCCAACGACATCATACCCAGTGGCATGACCACACCCCCTTGTGGCAGCTTAGCTCATAATCGAGCAGCTGCAAAATATAGCCTCTACAGTTACTTATAGCGGGTGTATCCATGGCGCCTGGAGAAGTGCCCATGGATAGTATGTTTTTAACCTAGTTTTATCGAAACCTGGGAGCCGGTTTACCCTTTTGTGCTGTACATACCTTCCACCTCACCGAGGTTGTAGGGGTTTGTTCTGGCCCCACCTGGTTGACACCATCGTGAGAGCCATTCTTTTTTTCACCAGAGAGAGTGACTAGGGAAGAGTTTGTGTGCATGGATAGGGAACTGGCTAATAGACAGAAAGAAAAGAGTTGTGGTAAATGGATCATAATCAAAATGGGTGACTGTTAGCAGTGGGATCCCACATGAGTCAGTACTAGGTTCAGTACTCTTCAATTTATTTATGAATGACCTAGTAGATGGAGTAGAAAGCAATGCAGCTATTTTTGCAGATGATACAAAATTGTGCAGAATCATCAACTCTCAGGAAGATAGTGACATATTGCAACAGGATCTGGATAGGATGGCTATATGGGCACATCATTGACTGATGAAATTCAATGTTGAAAAATGTAAAGTCATGCATTTTGGTCATACCAATGGTCTAGCACCATACAAAATAAATGGGATACAGATGAGGACATAAAACTTGGAGAACGACTTAGGAGTACTCATCATCAAGTTAAATAATCGTATTCAATGCCAAGCCACTGCAGCTAAAGCACATGACATTTTGGGATGCATTAAAAGGGAAATAAAAACTCGGATGCTAGTGTAATATCTGTTTAACTCTCTAGTAAAGCCACATCTGGAATATGGAATTCAGTTCTGGGCACCACATTAGAGGAAAGATATTGCAGTGTTAGAGCAGGTGCAGAGACGAGCCACAAAATTGATTGGAGGGGTCCCACTTACCAGGAAAGGTTAGATAAACTGGGCTTATTTAGTCTGGAGAAAAGATGCCTCAGAGGAGATCTAATTAACATTAGTGATGCACTGTACATCAAATTTTCTGTTTGCAAATGCGAATATTTGCCAAACGTTCCTGAACAGAGCGTTTGCATCGGGCTCCATAGACTTTAATGGGCAGGTGAACATTAAAACGTTAAAGAGAACCTGTACTGTGGGAAAATATTTAAAATAAACACATGAGGTAACTTCAAGTGAACATTGCATAGTTACCTCACCATCAGTTCCTCTCAGAAGCTCACCATTTTCTTCTGACAATAATCCCTTCCAGTTCTGACAATATTTTGTCAGATCTGAAATATATCGGTTGCTGTCAGTAAAATATCAGTTGCTGTCAGTTATAGCTAAGAGGAAAACTGATTTACCAGGTAATGTCCATGTTTCCCTATGGCTCAAGTGGGCGATGTTACAGTTTAACTGTGTGCTGACCAGAAAGCTGTTATGGGTAATGGCCATTTTCAAAATGAAGGACAGAGAATTCCCTTGATCACAGTGGACAAACAGGATGTGGTAAAGGAGAAAGAGATTGAGGAGTAGACTACATGGAAGGTAAGTATGACTTGTGTATGCTTATTTTGACTTTTAATTTTCAGTTCAGGTTTTCTTTAAGGGTATCTCTGCAGCCACAATTTCTGTAAAAAAAAAATGTAAAAAGTCTATCAAAACCTGGACAATGGCATGGCAGAGGAGAATCAAATGCAAAATGGTCACCAAAAATATGTGTTTTGCGCAAATGCTTTTTTAATGGTTATTTTTAAAGTTCAATGGCCACCAAATTTAGCAGTTAATAATAAAGCCCTGATATGTGCTAGAAACAACAAATTTGCAGGTTATATTAACGAGCACAATGGGAACAACAGGGAACACATTTTCAAAAATTCCTTGTAGTTTTCAAAAATTCCTTGTAACTCTAAACACTATGCTGAAAATATACAAAACACTACTTATGCTTGTTATAGAGAGTGATAGAGCTATATCAAACTTAACTTTTAATAACTAATTAAAACTTCAGGTATTGCCTATGTGGTTTAATTAACATGTGAGATAAGAGGTAGAAATATGCCAAAACCCCCGATTAGGATTGGTATAGCTTCAGTATTAGTAGGATTTCTAACCTTTTAAATCACATAAAATTGAATGCATAATTATACACAACACCACCCTCCACCTATCCTGACATGTTTCATCGCTATAACATCTGGAGGCTTCATCAGAGGACAATCAAAGTGCACCAGAGCAAAACGTGCAAAACATACATTTAAAATACATTAATGTTATCAATGTAGCATAGACTTACGGCTATGCTTTGTACTTTTTGAGAAAATAGATGTTAAAGTTAAAGAAAAAACTCTAAAATGACAGATAATGTATTAACATGTATATAAATGTATTTATTTTTTTATATGTTCAAAGGGTGGGAAATATTAAAAAAATGAAGTGGGTTCCCTATTCTGAGCCTCTTTAACCCCTTGTCCCCTATGCAGATTGGGATAGCCAGGGTGCTGTGGGTGCACCAGTGTGATGGCATGATTGGGCGCTATAGATGTGGTGCACGGGGAGGAGAGCGGGAGCCACGCAGGAGGACAGAGCGGAGCTCTTAGAGCCAAAAACATCTTTAAATTTGGCTCCAAGGCTCCCCATTGGTCTATTAACAGACCAATGGGAATCCTCCAGATTCCCATTGGTCTGTTAATAGAACAATGGGGAGCCTCGGAGGCAAATTTAAGATGCTTTGCTCTAGCTATGATTAGTATAGCTAGAGCTGTGAGGCGAGCGGTGTGTGTGGTGGCAGGTACGCGGCAGAGATCTTCAATCAAGCTAACGGAGGATATTGGTGTGGGACTTTTGATTCCTGTTGCCAACTCACGGGCTAGAAATCCCCTTCTCAAAATGGACGCTAATGGGGGGCATTCACAAATGGAGGTACTTTGTGAAATGGTATCTCAACTTAAGATTTCTGTGGAGAGAGTCCAAAGGAATTATTCACAAATTGAGCAACAGCTTACTCTTGCTACCTCCCAGGCTGTTCCAGTCCCTGATGTTAATTCTCCTTCAGAATCTGTCTCAGTTTCATTTAATCAGCCTCAACCAATACTGCTACTACCCAGGAGATTCAATGGAGATAGATCCAAGTTCAGACTTTTCAAAAGTGCTTGTTATATACATTTTCAAGTGATACCCAGAACTTATGCCAGTGAAACCACCAGGGTTGGAGCCATAATTTCATTATTACAGGGTGAACCCCAGGCCTGGGCGCTACAACTTGTTGATCAACAACATAGTGCAATTGCTAGTACCACTGCTTTATTTGAGGCCTTGTCTGAACTGTATGAAGATCCTGGATTGGAAGATTCTCCTGAAACAGCTCTCAGGGCCTTACGGCAAGGAAAACGTCCAGTAGAGGAATACGTTATAGAGTTTAACCACTTCGCCATATCTGGACGGATATATCCGTCCAGATAGGCACTGGTGCTGCAGCCGTGTGGTGCGCGCGATCGGGCCCGCGCGCGCTCCCACTGCCTCCCGCTGCCCCTCCGATCAGTGAATGGGAATATAATTCCCATTCACCGATCTAAGTCCCCGGCAGAAATACCGACGCTTTCTCATCAGAGAGCGTGGTATTTCTGCCCCCAGGAAACTTCTTCTCTTCATTTTAGTTCCTAGATGCGACATCGTTCGCATCCAGGAATTTTTTGAATGTGGCCATCTTGTGGCCAAATAGTAAACTGCACCCACATACTTTTATTAAATAAAAAAATACATTATATTACATCTAAAATTAGCAGTTTCCCTCACAAACTAAAATTACCCAAATACATTTTTGTATTAAAAATAAAATTAAAAAATTACAATAAAAAAAACCTGCATAAATAGTTACCTAAGGGTCTGAACTTTTTAAATATACATGTCAAGAGAGTATCTTATTACATTTTTTAAAATTATAAGCTTGTAAATAGTGATGGACGCAAATTGAAAAAAATGCACCTTTATTTCTAAATAAAATATCGGCGCCATAAATTGTGATAGGGACGTAATTTAAACGGTGTAATAAGCGGGACAAATGGGCACATAAAATGCATGGGTTTTAATTACTGTAGCATGTATTAATTTTAAACTATAATGGCCAAAAACTGAGAAATAATGATTTTTTTCCATTTCTATCTTAATCTTCCTGTTAAAATGCATTTACAGTAAAGTGGCTCTTAGTAAAATGTACTACCCAAAGAAAGCCTAATTAGTGGCGGAAAAAACGAGATATAGATCAATTAATTTTGATAAGTAGCGATAAAGTTATTAGCGAATGAATGGGAGGTGAACATTGCTCGGATGCATAAGATTTTCGAAGCTGTAGGCTGAAGTGGTTAAAAGTTGGGCTGCAGATACTCAATGGAATGACGCTGCCTTAAAGAACCAGTTCAAAACGTCACTTTCGGAACAACTCAAGGATGAAACTGCTCGGGTAGGAATTCCAAGTACCTTGAAGGAACTAATTAGTCTTGCCATTCAGATTGACAGACGTCTCAGAGAAAGACGAATGGAGAGACTGGCTTCTCAGAAATCAGATTGGGTTCCTCCAAAACCACTACTTACTCTAATTCCTCCATCCAACATTTCTTGTAGGTCTGAGCCTTAACCCATGCAGTTAGGCTTCTCTAAGCTTTCTTATGCAGAAAGAAATCGTAGGGAAGTAGAAATATTGTGTTTCTATTGTGGGGAACCTGGTCATGTTGTTCAATCATGCCCCAAAAAGACACAAAGAGTCGGGAAGTTCCAACGCTTGACTGGGCTGGAAAGAACCCAGTTAAGTAATCAGAGTTTCTCTCCAGAGAATAATCTCATCATGCTACCTATCTCTATTCTCAAAGGAGAAATTGTGTACAATTGCCAGGCCTTAAATGATTGTTGGGCATTGGGTAATTTCATAGACATTTCCCTAGCAGAGACATTATCCATTCAGACAACTGCAGTGTCTGAATTGATACGTATCACTGCTGTCGATGACACTGTATTACAGGAGGATAAGGGGTTAAGATTAACTACTGAAGTCACCTTGCAGGTAGGGGCTCTGCATTTTGAAGTCATGAAGTTTTATTGTTTGAATTTACTTTCTTATGCAATTATTCTTGGGTTACCATGGTTGAAGAAACTTAACCCAGTGTTTGATTGGCAGTCTGGTCAGTTAATTAGCTGGTCTGTTCAGTGTAATGATGAGTGTTTACAAAAAATTGTGCTAATTTGTACCAAACTCATGAACAAAAGTTTCCTCATGTTTATCAAGAATTTGCAGATGTGTTTTCTCCAAAACATCTGATGTGTTACCACCTCATGGACCGTATGATTGTGCTTATTGATCTTCTCTCTGGTAGTATGCCTCCTCGTGGCCGGCTGTACAATCTGACCAGACCAGAGGAGCAGGCCATGAGGGACTATATCCAGGAAAATCTACAGACGGGGTTCATCAAAACCTTTTCCTCAGCAACTGGTGCAGGGTTCTTTTTTGTAGAGAAAAAAGATGATGGTCTGAGACCTTGTATTGATTATAGAGGGTTGAATAAGGTTACTGTTAAAAATTGTTATCCATTACCTTTGATCGATGACTTGTTCTCACAGGTTGTGGGGGCTAAGATTTCTTCAAACTAGATCTTAGAGGTGCTTATAACCTTATTCGCATTAGAGAAAAATAAAAAAAACACTGCCTTTAATACTAAAGATGGTCATTACGAGAATCTGGTTATGCCTTTCGGGCTGTGTAACACTCCTGCAGTATTTCAACATTTTGTTAATGATATATTTTGTGAGTTCCTTGGCAAATTTATGGTTGTATGTATCAAGAGGTGGCGCTCAAGGCATCCGAGTTTCCAGCACAACCTATGTCACAAATCACTGATAGTGTTACAAAACTAAAATGGATAAACCCTCTAAAATGCTATTTAAAAGTCCTTGCAACAACTCAGTTAAAGTCCTAATATTTCAGATTAATGCTGCTGATGTGTTTCCTTCTTCATGATGGGATGCAATATTCAAAAGATTGGGTGTGCTTGCTAAAACAGAATCGCAGACCTCCACCAACACCCTTTGTAGTCCACTCACCGCTGCCCTAGACCAACCAATGGTCTATATACGCCTTGGGACCGTTCTCGGGTCGTCCCCCACCTCTCCAGCCAAGAAGCTCCACAGATCACCCCAGACTCTTCATATACAGTCAGCTCTCTTGTTCAAACCTCATTGGAAAAGAACCACCATAGCGTAATATTGCTAAAATATGTTTATTATAAAAACGCAATTGCACTCACATTTATCTTCATAAAACCATCGCATGGAGTAATTTTTTAGACGTGCTCTCCCCCGTTCAGGTGGCCAGGCTGGCAGGCTCGTCTGCACGTATGTCCCCACTCCTCCGTTCCGCACACGGAATTTAGAGACGCCGCCCGTGTCCTCCTGTCGCCGCTCACACTCAGTGTACACCACTCCGCTTCCGCATTGGACTCCGCCCTATCGATTTCGTCACTCATCAGGGGCATGGAGTCCAATGCGCGGGGTTGTATATCTTGATGAAATCTTGATCTTTTCTTCTTCCTTGGCTGAACATAGTGACCATGTGAGAAAAGTGTTAATCAAGTTGAGAGAAAATCGATTATATGCTAAGTTGGAGAAATGTATATTTGAGGTAGAACAAGTCACATTTCTGGGTTACGTGATCTCTGATACCTGGTTGACCATGGATCAGGAGAAAGTCAAAGCTGTATTAGAATGGCCTCAGCCTAACAGTCTTAGAGCCTTGCAACGATTTTTGGGGTTTGTCAACTTTTACAGGAAATTCATTAAAAATTTATCTGGCAAAGTTGCTCCTCTTACGGATCTCACTAAAAAATGGGCAGATCCGTCTAATTGGAGCTCTAAGGCTATTACGGCTTTTGAAGAGTTAAAATAGGCCTTCTGTTCCACTCTGCTTTTGGTTCACCCGGATATTAAAACATATTTCGTTGTCAACAGGATTTGTACTTTCCAGTGCCCTAGGCCTGCTGTCTGTCACCAACTCCCCCCCCCCCCCCACACACACACACACACACCACCACCAAAAAACATTCTGTCCAATACTTTGACTAACGATCACTGGTTTGAATGGGCTCATTTCAGTTGTGCTGCTCTGCCCCCTATTCAACAAATAATTCCTGTAATTTGTGCTCCTGCCCGAATGTACACAGCAGCCAATAGTCTTCTGGGCATGCATACTTGATAAATGACGCTGATGTATGACTGGTACTTGTCAAGAATGCATAACACTGTACCGGCCTTGGTTGCTGTGCACATCTGGGCAGGAGCAAGAAATTACAGGGAGCGCGAGTGGCCAGAGCATGCGCTGCTTCTTTGTCCTCTGTGCGGCTGGCTGCAGTCGGAGCCACAAACAGGTGGCAGGGCAGTGCAATGGTGAAAAGCCCATCCAAAACAGTGAACAGGTAAGTAGCAAACATCCTGTCAAGACCCACTTTGGATGTTCTGCTGTAATTAGAGTGGACCTGAACTCAGAACCTCCTCTCTGCGCTAAAAGATATGCAACTACATAACCTTTAAATAAAAACCTTTCTTTGTTACAGCTGTTACAAATCCTGCAATAAATCTGCAATGTGTATACTTCCTGCTTTCATGGAAGCAGACATATTGTTAACATCCTGAGCTTAGATGTTGTGGCAGTCAGGTGACACAGTGTAGAGATCAAATTACAACTTGTAATTAGACACAGAGGAGGGGTATTAGACAGGCTCTCTAAATACATACAGGGTACATTTCTCTGTTTTCCTTCTGTCCCGTGCAAGAGTTCAGCTCCACTTTAAAGCATCTGAATGACATTTATTTATATTTGCTGAAAAATCTATGCACCCCTTTTGAATGCTGAATGTGCATATGGTGGTGTGCTCTAACATATTGACAGTACACAGGAACAAAGTCTGAAGAAGGCTGATTAGCAGAAAGCGTACTATTTTTCTTTTAAGCCAATAAATAGTATCATCCTGATCAGGGCCGGATTTCAAATTTTTGCCGCCCAAGGCCCACTGTCACTAGCCGCCCTCTGACCAACAACATCTCAACCACCACCCCCTTGCCCCCCCCCCTCCCAAATTACACAACCTATTCCCCAAACATAGTTTTTAAGAGAACCTGAAGCAAAATAAAAAAAATAGATACTCACCTTAGCAGATCCTCCTGGTGCCCACTGTTCCAGCGTTGGGACCTCCTGAGCAGCCCTTCTGTCTGTGTACAAGTGCAATTATACTGGGCATGCATGAGTAAGGTCTGCACATGACCAGCAGCACAAAGCCACTTGTGCATGACTTTTTTTCCTCACATAAGCAGCTTCATGCTACTAGAAATGGGCAGACTGCGTTCGCACATGCTCAGTATGATTGTGTTGGTACACAGAAGGGAGCGCAGCCACAAGGAAGAAGAGAGTCCCAGGCAGCAGTGGAAAGGTCTGAATATGGTCATGACCGCCTCCCCCCAGTATGGGTACTTAGATGATCCCCCTTTAAAGGTAACCAGATGACCCCCCCCTCTCATTCATGCCGCAGAGGCATGGGTGCAACAGAACTGGGGGCCACAGTATGTGTTAGAGGACCAGGATGGAAAGGGGGGCATACTATTAGAGGGATCATGAGCAGGGGGGTAGAGTATGAGGAGAGAGCAGGGGTATTGTATAAAAAAGGACAAGTGGAGTGGGGGCAAAGCATAGTGAGCGGGACCAGAAGCAGGAAGCAAACTATAGAGGCTTTGGAATCAGGAATAGATGGCATGGTATAGGAGGAGAGGGTGTTTTAAGCCATTTTAAAAGGAGCGGGGAACACCTGTCAGTAAAATGTTGGACACAAGTGACAGACAAAGGGCAGAGGACATCAGTAAAACAGGTAAGCGACTTACCATACTGCATCTACTCTGCATGAAGGAGGAGGGGAGTCTTGTATGGAACCTCTCCCCCTTTATGCTGCAGCATGGTAAGTCACTTACCTGTTTTGCTGACATCATCTGCCCTGTGTCCATCATCCCAGCATGCACTGCAACAAGTTTTTCTGCAGGTTCTGTTTCAAAGTTCTAAAAATAGTAATCACAGCCCGTGACGGAGGACAAAGCTCAGTCCAGGGCAACCAGTCCTCTAGATCCCTTCCCCCTTCAAAAGCTGCTGCCTTCCAACAATTCTGCCCGGCACTGCAGGCACACACATACAAACACACTCTGTCCCCACGAGCCACTCCATCATCTCTACACCGGGCACCGCAACAGCGTGTTTGTTTCCATGGCAACAGAACATGGAAGCTGGCCACATGTAGCACAGCGGCCCGGCTTCTGTGTTCTGCTGCCATGGCAACAGTAACGTTCAGCAGCACCTGGGTTGAGTGGCGGTGGGGACAGCGTGCGGGCTCTGGCAGAACAGACATCACACTGGTGGCATCCAAATGGAGAATTCCAGAAAAAAGCAGCCAGGACCAGGCTTCCTCTAGTGTCCCTACGCCAGTGTCACCCCCTCTACCGCTTCCCGTCGTCCTGTACCCGTCTGCAATCACCACCAATCATTACTCAGCTCCCACCACCAGCCACTCACCAATCGCACCACAGCTTTGTCACTTCCTCAAGTTGCAACCACGGTTGAGTGGCTGAACCTGAAGAGGGGGCGGAGGGACTACTGCTAAATGACAGCAGGTAGGGCTGAAATGATGTGGCCGCTGCTGCTCCTGTTATATTAGCGAAGCTGTGCCCAGTGCCTGCTCTGTACCTTTTTTAAGCTACCGTCACTGCACACAGACATGATACTGTGGCTGCGAAGAAATGTGGCACAGAACATTGTGGGGAATGGCATGGGCAGTGGTTGAAGCACTGGCACTTGTTTGATAACTCGCCCCTTCCTTGGCTCCGCCCTAATCCTGGGCCTATGTGGCCTTCCCACAAATCCGGCCCTGATTGTCGAGGTAGACGCAACTGAGGTGGAAGTTGGGGCAGTATTGTCTCAGTTTTCTGGCAGCCCTGAGCAACTATACCCCTGTGCATTTTTCTCTCGGGAATTCTCTTCCGCAGAAAGAATTTATGATAATGGGAATAGAAAACTATTAACTATTAACTTAGCTTTAGAAGGCTACAGTCCCTTCCCCCCCACGCTGAAAGAAATACTTAAAGTGTGGGATTGCTCCCATCGTATCCTTCGTACTGAAACTACATTTAGACTCACTCCTCTCTGGGAAAACTTAAAGAGGAGCTGTTAGGTATAGGGTCTCAGAGAAAAAAAACACATATATCAGTAGCTAAATATTGGCTGTACTTACATTACATGTGCATTTCACTGTCCACGTTTGGAATTCACAGAATTTTTATATAGTATTTGCAGAGAATGATGCTCCTGACAGCTCATGGCAGGTTCCATGTTTGTCTGTCTCCTATGAAGCCAATTGTGATGTAATATCCTCCCTCCTTCCTGATGATTCGATCAGGATCAAAGATCCTAATGGTTCATGATCTGGACAACATTATTGTGCAGTGAATATTAATTAGCCATGTGGATATGAACAATAGCGGACTCATGTAGTATACTCTAACGGAACATGTGCCCTGTGATTTTTCAGTGCTGTGATGTTACAAGTTGCTGTAACATGAGCCTGTAACTTCCCACTGTGAAAGCAGCCTTAGGGCGTGATAGGGAAATGAAGGGGGAGGACCCAAGGTAGTGCAGAGTGGGGAGAAGAAGCAGCCCCAAATTGCTTTGCAGTATATTATGCGGCCTGGCGGCCTCCTTGCGAGCTTGGGAATAACCAGCCTTGCTGTTAATCAAGCATCAAAGTAAGAGAGATTTTTAACTTCAGTATTGCCTTTTTGGCTTCCTTCTAAACTGTTTAACACAGGAGAATAGAGATTTAAATTAGCTTTTGCAGCCTGACAGTTACCATTTAAACTTGAAAGAACTTAACAAGCTTTCGGATGCCGACTGGTGGTTCGCTAGGGGTATCAGGTTCCTGCATCAGCTTTTCTTGGGTGGTGTAATAAAGACCTTTGACCAACTCTCATCTGAATTTGACCTCCCACAGTCAGCCTTCTTCAAATGTATGGGACTTCGACATGCCTTACATGCTCAGTTTGACAACTTTCCTAAAGAATTTATAAGCTCACCACTTCTAGATATCATTAAGGGTGCCTGCTCTACACAGTTAATTAATATTTTATATAATGCACTAATTACACCTGATGCTACCCATCGTATATAACAGAAACAACTTTTCTGGGATAGGGAAATAGGTGATGTATACGAAGATAACTGGGATGATGTTCTTTCTAATGTAACCAAGGTCTCCCCACATCTACCTGATCGATTATTATACCTATATATACCGTATTTTTCGGACTATAAGACGCTCCGGACTATAAGATGCACCTGTTTTTAGAGGACAAAATCCAGGGAAAAATATATATATACTAAAACTGGTGCGTCTATAGTGTACGGGCATCTTATGGCCCTTCCTTACCCCCATTATGTTTCCCATGTGCCTTATGTGTTCTGGTGTCCCCCTGTGTCATTCTTTTTCTGTCCCCCTGTGTCCTCTGGTGTCCCCATGTCCTCTTGTGTCCCTCTGTGTCATTCTCTGTCCCCGTGTCCTCTGGTGTCCCTTTATGTCCTCCAATGTCATTCTCTGTCCCCCTGTGTCCTCTGGTGTCCCTCTATGTCCTCCAATGTCATTCTCTGTCCCCCTGTGTCCTTCTGTCCCTCTGTCTCCCTCTATGTCATTCTCTGTCCCCTCTGGTGTCCTGTGTAATTCTCTGTCCCCCTGTGTCCCTCTGTCATTCTCTGTTCCCTCTGGTGTCCCCCTGTGTCATTTTCTGTCCCCCTGTGTCCTCTGGTGTCATTCTGTCCCCTGGTGTCCCCCTGTGTCATTCTCTGTCCCCGTGTCCTCTGGTGTCATTCTGTCCCCTGGTGTCTCCCCTGTGTCATTCTCTGCCCCCGTGTCCTCTGGTGTCCCCGTGTCATTCTCTGTCCCCCTGTGTCCTCCTTTGTGCGGTATCTTCATGTCCCATTAACATCCGTGAATAAGGAGACCCCCAGATAGCGATCTAGTGCTGTAAACCGTGCGCTGAATTAGCGCTGAGTGAGAGATAAGGACGTGCATATGGAAATATGACAGATCGCTGCAGAAGCACTTTGGATAGCTTACCGAAGAGGAAGAAAATGCAGAGCGAATGCCACCGCTACCGTGCATTTTTCTCCCAGTTAGATGATGAAAAAGCCTTAGACCAATCAGGTGGAGGAGCGCTGCCCCATACAGCCAATCACAGCGCTCACAGCTACTGCCGGTTTGTTACACCACCCGATAGTCCCGTGGGCGGGATCATGCTCGTCATTGCGGCCAATCACTGCACTCCCAGCTACTGAGGGAGTGCAGTGATTGGCTGCAATGACGAGCATGATCCCGCCCGCGGGACTATCCGGTGGTGTAACAAACCGGCAGTAGCCGTGAGCGATGTGATTGGCTGTATGGGGCAGTGCTCCTCCACCTGATTGGTCTAAGGCTTGTTCATCATCTAACTGGGAGAAAGCTGCACGGTAGCGGTGGATTCGCGCTGCATTTTCTTCCTCTTCGGTAAGCTATCCCAAGTGCTTCTGCAGTGATCTGTCATATTTCCTTATGCACGTCCTTATCTCTCACTCAGCGCTGGTTCAGCGCACGGTTTACAGCACTAGATCGCTATCTGGGGGTCTCCTTATTCACAGATGTTAATAGGACATGTAATGGGACATGAAGACACCGCACATGGGGACACCACACACAAGGGGACTAGTACAAAACATAGGCAAGTCACTACATTCGAATTATAAGACGCACTGACTTTTCCCCCCCACTTTTGAGGGAGTAAAAGTGCGTCTTATAGTCCGAAAAATACGGTACTACACAGAGCCTTTCTTACCCCTGTAAGGTTGTCTAAATTTCGAGCAAACAGTGATGATCTCTGTCCTAAGTGTCGCGTTGACAAAGGCACTTTTATGCACATGGTATGGTCATGCCCTCGGGTAAATGCTTTCTGGGTACAGATAATTAAATTTCTGAATGATCACATGGGATGTCCACTCACCTGCAATGCTAAAACATGTCTTCTAAATATTTTTTCTCTTACTCTACCGAGAAAATATCAATAACAATTTGTGTTGGAAGTTCTCCATCTGGCTCGTAAACAACTTACTAAAAACTGGATAACCTCCACGGTTCCTACCTGTACAGACTGGATTAAATCAGTCAATATGGTGTTACCATACCGTAAAGCTGTCTATCAACATAGAAACGCCTCTGTCAAGTTCGATGACATATGGTTTGAATGGAATAATTCCAGATATACCAAAATCTGAGCATGCCTAATATTTACAGTCTCATAGCTGTCTCTACTATATCACCAGGGACCAGGTTCCGCCAAGCAAAACTTTTTAGGCTATTTACCTAACTGGAAAATGCTTCACTCGTTCCAGTGCCAAATAGATTTAAGCTGCACTGAAAGTTAAATGTTCTTTGTTATAGTTATATGATGTATCCGAATATTACTATCCTGATGATAACGTGGCAAATTTAATGTTATTATAATATACAACATGACGCCTACTCTCCCTGTACTGAGTGCCTTTACTCTATCCTTGTGTGTTGATGAATGCCACTGGCTAAATAATGTATGTTATTACTATGCACTCTCTCCAGCGTTTTGTTTGTACTTAATCATTTCTATTTAATTTTGTATCTTTTTTTTTTATATTTGCTGAATTTTAAATAAACTTGGCACGTTTATAAAAAAATTAGCTTTAGAAGAATGATTGGAAGGTGCAGAAAATCCTGTCTCAATTTAGATCGATCATAAGAACCTTGAATACATTGAAAATGCTAAACGACTGAATTCTCAACAAGCCTGTTGGGCATTGTTTTCTCTAGGTTTCATTTTCGCTTCACTTACAAACCTGGTTCAAAAAAACTCAAGACTGATGCCTTATCAAGATGTTTTCTGAAAGAAAATAACAATATGGATGCTGTATGCATAATTCCTAAGAAATGCATTATCTCTGCTTGTAAATTGTCTCCTGACCTTTCCAACTAATTGCTCAAGATTTAAGACCAGGCACCTCGGAATAAACCTCCTGGGAAATTGTTTACTCCTTGTGATCTGTGAGAAGTAGTCTTTAAACAATTTCATGGAGATAAATCTGCAGGTTATCCTGGGGTTAAAAAAAACTATTGAGCTTCTCAGGAGGGATGTTTGGTGGCCCTCTCTTAGTAAAGCTGTTGATGGTTTTGTGAAATCATGTTCTGTTAGTGCCCGATGTAAGGTGGCATGTACTGCACCCCAAGGTACCTTGTTGCCCTTGCCTATTCCTGAAAAGCCTTGGTCTCATGTGTCCATGGATTTTGTGGTTGATCTTCCAGTTTCCCAAGGTAAAACTGTCATTAGGGTAGTGGTGGACAGATTTAGTACAATGTTGCACTTTGTACCCCTTCCTAAATTTCCATCCGCTAAGGAATTAGCCCAGATTTTCGTTGAGAATATTTTTAAAATCCATGGTGTTCCTGAAAACATTGTTTCTGATAGAGGGGTGCATTTGTTTCTCAGTAATGGTGTGCTTTCTGTGACAAATTAGAAGTTTCTTTGCCATTTTCCTCTGGGTTTCATCCTGAATCAAATGGACAAACTGAAAGAATGAATCAGTCATTGGAAGAGTATTTGAGATGTGTTTTTTTTTTCAGATTGTCAATAAGATTGGGTTCATGTAAGGCTTGGTGGTGTATTCTCCACAGTCAGCATGCAACGCATGAGCTGGCGTGGAGGAGGTACACACACTAGCACAAGGAAACAGGCTATCCCTAGTATAGTGGAGGGGAGGACTGACTCCAACAGGAGATTGTGGCGCACAGAGCCGGTGCAGATCTGACAGCCACAAACAATGCTTTCGCTATAACGTCTCAGCGCAAAGTAGCGCTGAGCGCACAAACCAGAACTGAGGAGATCAGGACAGATAAACAGAATGAACGCTTGCTAAACTAGCTACTACTTAGTGACAGCAAGCGTCCACAATAACACAGACTGGAATGAGGCAGCCAATGCGTTGCGGCGATGGCGTGCCTCACAAAGACAGGACAGGATAGTCAGGAAATAGCAGGATCAAGATAGATGAACGTAACACAGACAAATATACAATAAGTATGTATTCCTAGCGTATTACAATTACAGCTATCAATGAAACTATTTGTAACGTCTGACTAACATATGTATATATCGGCAATGAACCGATATATGACATAAGCAGGAACGCTGACTAGGACTGGAGTAATACAGGGAACAGGATTTAGAAGGATTCGCTATCTCTTCGCAGAGATGAACGCAATCCACAAACGGTAACAGGACAGGATTCAGAAGGATTCGTTATCTCCACGCAGAGATGAACGCAATCCACAAACGGTAACAGAACAGGATTCAGAAGGATTCGTTATCTCTTCGCAGAGATGAACGCAATCCACAAACAGAACCAGGAGCAGGGTAACTACCTCAGCACGGGAGATCACGGTACGCGCAACCTACCAAAACGTGCTGGAAAGCTGACTAACTGCACACAGGATATAAACAGTTCGTGTACGTATACATCAGCGACACTGATGTATCAACGTAACACGAATACAAGGAAAATAATAAACGTGCTGGTATGCATATATATGGGCAATGAACCAATATATGATGCAAAACCAGCAAAGTATCTTTTAGAACAAGAAACACGATCGGGGGCTAAAGCGACAGCAAGACTAGCTTACACTGAAGCTATGAAAACCCA
This sequence comes from Hyperolius riggenbachi, assembly GCF_040937935.1. NCBI lineage: Eukaryota > Metazoa > Chordata > Amphibia > Anura > Hyperoliidae > Hyperolius > Hyperolius riggenbachi. Next base: position 379,392,510 of record NC_090647.1, on the reverse strand, counting down.
AGGAAACCCTGCAGGAAGCAGATCTTTATACTGAGGTCATCCAAAGGGAGCAGACATGCAGATTCCCACACAGGTGAATGATAATCAGTCACAAGCTGACAGCAGGGAAAGACAGACAAAGCTATGCAGCTTGCATGGAAAGACATCAGAACTGCCTGAGCTGCAGCACTACTACTTCCAGCAACACCTGCTGCAGCAGCGATCATTACAGTACCCCCGCCCTTAAAAGCGGATTCCAGACGCTTTTCAAAACTGAAATTCCCAACAAAACAGTCTGACTGATAATTCATGATGACCGGGACAGCCCGGCAAGACTGAATTCCAGAATCAGTCCCCACAAGACTGGACCCATCAGAACCAGAACCTACAGAACCATGCCCATCAGTACTACAAGCCCCAGTGTGACACCCATCAGAACCATGATTTCCAGAAGAAAGCCCTCCGAAACTCCCTGAGCGATACCCACCGCCTTCCAGGAACCGTTCAGAAATGCCAAAGCCTTTGCAATGCCCACCGGGACTGTCTTTACCAACACAAAACCCACTGTTGAACCAGTCCAAGGCACCAGGACAAGTTTTCTCAGAGACCTCCCAGAACACCTTGAAGCTCCAAAGAGATCCCCATAGGTCAGAACGCCCCTTAGGCTCACATGAAGAACTATCAAGAACCCCTATGGAACCTAGGGCAATTCCCGAGTCAGGGCCACAAGGACAAACATCAAGATCAGGGCTTTCAGGGACCAGAACCATCTCTGGGCATGCAGGCAGACTGGCAACATCAGAACATGTTCCCACTAAGGAAGCATCAGAGCACGCTAACACCTTAGACACACTTGGGCATTCTGGCACACAAAGAACATCTGGGCACACTGGCACAAGAGAAACCTCTGGGCATGTCAAGGAACTGTGAGCCTCAGGGTCAGCCAAGACAGGACCAAAACCAGGACTGGCCAAAAAAAATCATCATGACTAGACTTCGCAACTACTGGACTTTTACACGAGAATGCAGGATCAGACTTAGATGTCGCTGATTCCAGCAAAGTCAGTAACAAATCAGATTCAGGGGCACTAACAAGACAGGACAAATCTTCTGATGTATGCACTGAACCAGATAGGGACTCCACAACTACCTCTGGACTGGACAGAGACTCATCTAATACACTGGATTGGAGCTCATGAGGCGCTGCAGAACAAGTCAGTATTGCAGCAGCCCCCACTGGACTAGGCAAAACTGAGGAATTCCCTGGACAGGAAGGGGACTCTGGAACCTCTGCCACAGCGGCCAGAGAACCAGAATCTTTCAGGATACAGGGCTGGGTTTCAGGAACACTCATCAGACCGGACTGAAATTCTGAGATTTCTATTATTTTGACCAGAGAATCAGAATTATCCATGTTACAGGGCAAGACTTCTGAAACATTCAGAGGACAGGGCTGGAGTTCCTCGGCTGTTACAACACTGGAGAGGGACTCAACAACATTGGTTAAATCAGACTGTATACAGGGCAAGGTATCTAACACACTTGCTGACGAGGACAGTATTTCAATGGCTTCTGCTTTGCTGGGCAGAAATTCATCAAGTTTTATTAGAGCAGACTGTAATTCCAAAACAGCTGCTAGACAAGTGAATATTACTGCAACACCAACTGAGGTAAGCAGTGCCTCAGACTCCTCTGCTAGAGGGTTTGAAGTATCCAAAGTACTGGGTGAAGCATAAGACTCTGCGACCACAGCTTCACTGGACAGGATCACTGAACAGTCCATATTGCAGGGCAAAACCATGGAAGCACCTGCTGGACAGCATAATGATTCTGTGACCTGAGTTTCATTTGAGAGATCTACTGCACAATTCATGGTACAGGGCAAATTTACTGGAACATTTTCTGAACAAGGTAATAATTCTGCGATTTCAGGTTCACATAGCAGATGCTCTGAGCTATTCACGAAACTAGAGCGAGGTGTAGAAACAGGAAGATCAAGACACAATGTTTGCGCATCTGAATCACCATTCATTTGTAAAATTGGAAAATTCAGATGCTGGGGTTCTGAGGTTTCTAGACAGGATTGCTGGGACTCGGAAACTGATGTAGTGCATCTATTGGCATCTGCTGGATCAGACAGGAGTTGAACTTTATTAACACAGGTAATTTCTGCAGAGGTGTTTGCAGAGGCAGGCAAGATTTTTCTGGTGTCTGTTTCACTGAACAAAGAGTCATGAGTACTGGCTAGGCTGGACTCGGAAGTCAGCAGGACCTCTGGATTCTCTGCTGAGAAATGTGCGCAGGGCAAGGTTAAGAATGTATCAGTGGCTTCTGTTTTACTGGTAAGTAACACTGAGTTATCCATGGTACAGGGTGGAATTGCAGGAACTTCAATTTCACACAAAAAGAGCTCAGAATCACCTGCTGAATCAGCCAAAGGTGCTGAAGCAGGCGGGTCAGAACGCCAAATTTGCGAATTCGGAGTTACATAAAAATCATCCAAAATCAGTTCCCACACATCAATCAATGGAGCCACAAAGTCATACCCACACACACCAGTTTTTATTAGGTTATAGGCAGACTTAATGCATGCATTCAATACTAATTCACTTTTTGCACTGTAAAATTGACAAAATGAACTTGAATCATTCTTCCATTCATTGACCAGAGCTTCCATCTCTCCTTTCTCAAATGGAGGATTCCAAGCATACTTAACAGGCAGATCATGGTTTGCAGATATGATTGTAGCAGGGACATATATTGGGTTAATTAGCAGGTGATTGGCAGATTCCTTATTCCTAAGAATCTCCAATACCTGTAGCAAGTGCTGAACTGTAGTGTATGCAAACTTTCCTTGCTTCACAAATAAGTTGATTTGTTCAATACTCTGTAATATCTCCTCATAATCATACTCAGATAATTCTTTTAAACAAAAATCTTTATTTTCCCTAGCCAGGGAGGAAAGTTCATTAGTAGTTTCATAAGTCCATTTAACTCCCCTGAAAGACAATTGCATTTCATTATCTGTTAATGGCAGAATCTCATTATAGGTCTCAGTCGCTAAGGATAACGACTCTGCAGATCGGACACGTTTCTTAGAACGTTTGCGTTTTGCCTTAGACTCTGCTGTTTTTGGTGATTTATTCAAGGCTGCAGGAAAATTATCAGTAACACTTTCTGCTTGCTGAACATTTTTGCAAGCAATTGAAGGAGTAGCTGATTGGCCTGCTGCCAGGAGTTCATTAAGAGGAAAAGGCAATGGATCTATGCGCAACCAGTTATCGATCACAAACGCTAGAAATTCCAGCGGTCTCTCTTTTAAATCGGAATGATTGAGAACATCAAATGCCCACTGGAATAATTCCCCTTTAAACAAAATATAACTTAGTTGAAGTGCCCAGGTTGAAACAGGAGTCGCTTGGAGATCAGGATTGGCCAGGAACCTGGCACATTCAGAGAAAAACTCATTTTCTGTTTCAGAGCTAAGTTCTTCAAATTTCTTAAAGGAACAGGAACCATAATTAACAGTGTCATACTTTCTGGGAATCCCCCCCACAATGGGGATTGGTAATGGGGTTTTCATAATGTAAGGCTTGGTGGTGTATTCTCCACAGTCAGCATGCAACGCATGAGCTGGCGTGGAGGAGGTACACACACTAGCACAAGGAAACAGGCTATCCCTAGTATAGTGGAGGGGAGGACTGACTCCAACAGGAGATTGTGGCGCACAGAGCCGGTGCAGATCTGACAGCCACAAACAATGCTTTCGCTATAACGTCTCAGCGCAAAGTAGCGCTGAGCGCACAAACCAGAACTGAGGAGATCAGGACAGGTAAACAGAATGAACGCTTGCTAAACTAGCTACTACTTAGTGACAGCAAGCGTCCACAATAACACAGACTGGAATGAGGCAGCCAATGCGTTGCGGCGATGGCGTGCCTCACAAAGACAGGACAGGATAGTCAGGAAATAGCAGGATCAAGATAGATGAACATAACACAGACAAATATACAATAAGTATGTATTCCTAGCGTATTACAATTACAGCTATCAATGAAACTATTTGTAACGTCTGACTAACATATGTATATATCGGCAATGAACAGATATATGACATAAGCAGGAACGCTGACTAGGACTGGAGTAATACAGGGAACAGGACTCAGAAGGATTCGCTATCTCTTCGCAGAGATGAACGCAATCCACAAACGGTAACAGGACAGGATTCAGAAGGATTCGTTATCTCCACGCAGAGATGAACGCAATCCACAAACGGTAACAGAACAGGATTCAGAAGGATTCGTTATCTCTTCGCAGAGATGAACGCAATCCACAAACAGAACCAGGAGCAGGGTAACTACCTCAGCACGGGAGATCACGGTACGCGCAACCTACCAAAACGTGCTGGAAAGCTGACTAACTGCACACAGGATATAAACAGTTCGTGTACGTATACATCAGCGACACTGATGTATCAACGTAACACGAATACAAGGAAAATAATAAACGTGCTGGTATGCATATATATGGGCAATGAACCAATATATGATGCAAAACCAGCAAAGTATCTTTTAGAACAAGAAACACGATCGGGGGCTAAAGCGACAGCAAGACTAGCTTACACTGAAGCTATGAAAACCTAAGGAAACCCTGCAGGAAGCAGATCTTTATACTGAGGTCATCCAATGGGAGCAGACATGCAGATTCCCACACAGGTGAATGATAATCAGTCACAAGCTGACAGCAGGGAAAGACAGACAAAGCTATGCAGCTTGCATGGAAAGACATCAGAACTGCCTGAGCTGCAGCACTACTACTTCCAGCAACACCTGCTGCAGCAGCGATCATTACAGTTCAGTTTTAGCCGTTTGCTGAATTTGCTAAGAACAATCTCAGTCTCCTTTCCAGATCATCTATAGTTCTATCCCTAAGTTCAGTGCACTTTCTGGTATTTCCAATCTTCCTGAATTAGAGGAATGGTCCTCAAGGTGTAACCAAATTTGGTAACAAGTACAGAATAACATTAGGAATGCTGTAAATACCCAGAAATTTTTCTCTGATATGCACCAAACTGTTGAGGATGAATTTATGCCTGGAGGTTTAGTTTGGGTCTCTACCCATCACATTCCTCTACGTCAGCCTTCTGCCAAGCTGGGACCCAAGTTCATTGGTCCATATCCAGTGGTGGAAAAGATTAACCGTGTAACTTATAAAGTCAAATTGCCCAGATCCATTAGAGGGGTTAATTATTTTCATATTTCTCTGTTGAAATCCGCAGCTAATTACAATACTTCGGACCCACCCCCTCCACCCGTGGAAGTTGATGGTGAACAAGATTTTGAAGTTGAGAGAATTCTTGATTCCTGTTTTGTGAGAAGTTCATTACAATTTTTAATTGATTGGAAGGGATATGTACCAGAGGAGAGATCTTAGGTTCCTGCTAAACAGGTTCATGCTGATTTAGCAGTTAAAGAGTTTTTCATGAGACGTATCCTGATAAACCTAGATTGGAGTGTCCAGAGTCCACTCCTAGGGGAGGGGGTACTGTAAGGTCTGCCGGCTCCTATCATCATCGGAACGCTGAGACCTGACATGTAGCTTCAACTTCCGTGTCTCGGTGGGCCGCTGACATCACTGAAGCACACAAGGATGTGCAGCTCCCATTGGACAGGCGGAGGACGCGCTCTCAGTATGCGCTCTGCCAATGTAAACTGTAGCCACGTGTGTCCCTGCGTGTCAGCTGATTGCTGACACGCTAAACTACAATTGGTTTGCTTTCAATTTCGCTTTTTGTTCATTGGTTAGTCCTTGTATTTAAACCAGGTGAGTGCTCCCAGTCTTCGCCCATGAGAGCATTTCGCTTTTAGCTTGTTGCTGGGTATGCACTCACAAACTATTTAATTCCTGTTGCCGACTCTGCCTTGCATTTTTGACCACGCTTAACTCTAGAGTGATTCCCTGTTGCCGACCCTGTCTTGTATCCTGACCACGCTCTATAGGATTACTGGTTGCCGACTCTGCAATTGTACTTGCACTTTGTCTGTCTGCCACCTGGTTCGACCTCTGCCTGGATAAAGACTTGAATGAATGCTGCCTGGACTGACATCTGGCTAGTACTGAACACGCTATCTCTTAAGTACCTGAACTGCATAACTAACCATTCTACCTGCTTGCAGTCATCTGACTCTCATCTGGATCGCTTCATCCTCCAAGCCTCAGGTGACTATTATACTTGTGAACACTGTGCCTTGTATTATTACTATTGGTTCTGTTTGGTGAATACTATCTGTCAGTCTGTATTGTCAAAAACCGAAGCGGTTCTTGCCTTTTTCATGATTGCTAACTCAGTAAAGGACCAGCTTTTAAAGAGTTGCTATCATATAAATCCGACATAGCAGGACTGAACCCTCTATAACAGTAATTATAGATCGACGGTGTACTTGGAAATGAATCAGAGCACTCAGTATATGATTTTATATAAAAATTGTATTTGCTTATCATACAGCATATATACAAAATATGAACAGTTCCAAGTAGTGTTTCCTTCTAACAGTATTCCATCTCATCAAGGCTTTATAGCCAAGCAATCATCAATCTTCTAAGCACATCCAAAAAAGAATATAACAGTTGTGTTATGTAGAATAAGATCAAAAGTAGTCTCATCTGTATCAATAGCTGTGTATCTAGTAGCTGTGTAAAACTTGTAGTAATCTTCTTAAACTAATGGCTTAAAAAATAGCTTCTAAAAAAACTTCTTGCTAACATCTTAACAGAACTTAATGCTGAAAAATTAATAAAGTAAATCACCAGAATGTTAAGCATATTACCCCTTCTCTGTCATCTCTTCAGCATCTAGAACCACGTGTGGGAAGGTAGCTTCTGTCCCGTGTGTCTTCTCTGGAGATTGGAAGGCTAGTGCAAACTATGAGCTTTCAGCTCCCACTTTTATAGTGATTGGCTGCAATATGGCTGCCTAATGTGGAATTTCCCTGAATCCCAGGTTCTGATTGGCTGAAACTTCTGTGCGTAGCTCGCTATCTTTGACATTTAAAATACCCATAACACTTTTTGTTTATAAACTCCTTAATTACCTTATCGTGTGAGGATTAGTGTTTACAAATTCTGATTAGCTAATTTCTGACACAGTTAATTAAAAATGGATGTCACCAGCCATCTTGTCTGTTGGTTGACTTATTTGACCCAGACATTTGGACTTTCAAACATTAAACAATGTCATTTATGACGCATTTCTGATAATGTGTCCTTCTGCTAATTAGTTTTGGAATGTGTCTGTCCTTTTCCAGACATAAGATTGGTCAAGTTGACACTATACCACTGTAAAGAGTCTTCAGCAATTTAAGATGCTTATTGAAACATTACAGGGCTTCTAATATACTTATTTAAATATAAAAATTATATAATTCTTCTTAAAACAATTAATCATATAATATATAATTGCATATTAAAACTCAATACTATAAAATCATGTTCTATATATTTGTCTTTCTGCTGAAGAAATACATATAACCTCCACCGCCAGATGTCATTATTTTATCATGTAAATATCAAGCTGTATTAATAATATTAATTTTATAAGACTATGAAACCGCCAGGTGGCATAATTGTCCTAAATACGGGACAATAGAAAAAACCTTGTAAACTTGTATTGACATTCCAAAGGACACTCATAGTCAAAACAACTTTGTGGAACACAGCTATATTTGTTTTGAAACTTTCACTGCAGAATCCAGCATTTAAATGTATTTCAAAGTATTAACTTATATTATATGTAATTATGGGTTTAACAATAATTATTTCTTTCTTTAGAAAGACTGTATTGATTATTAATATTTATATGTTCTAACTGAGCAAGTATACATATATGATTGCTACAGTAATGTGACTTTTCAACATGTTTTTTTCCAGTCTTTGCACAGTACGCTTATCTACAACCTTGACATTTGAAAGATGCTTCTAGCATAAACAAGAATGTTTTAGTTTCTGTAACTAAAATAATCTTATAACTATCACAGCCTGGAATATGTTGAGATGTCTCAGAGCAATATTTAAAGAAGTACTCTAACTTTACAATTTACAAAAAAGTTTGCATAGAACATTAAAACTTAAAACATACACATGACAGCTTTTCCTGCATAAATAAACTGCTAGAATTCTGACATCCCCCTTGCAGGAAAATGATGACAGCTGATTAGCGATCTCCATTTGTTGTTCTTATATATCTCTGGAAAAAAAATTGAAAAGTAATGCAATCTTTCATTCATGCAAAACCTTGCTGATTAAGTGGCGTTGTCAGCTGTGTTGCCAGACTGACAAAAGAATTCAACAGTAAGATTAATATCTTCTCCAATAAACATATTTGCTGGTCTAGATATGGCTATAGTCTTTGTATATGACATATGTATGGATTCACCCTTAGATCTGCAGTTTCTATCACTGTAGTAACTTGCGCAGATATGTAGGGAAATTCTAGGCAATAACTGGTACCCATTTCAAGTCATGTGGTAAAACTCAAAGTTCAAAATGTATGAACAGGAATGATACCGTTCATGTGGCCCCTAGGTTCTTTTGGAGCACAATGCATTCAAAGTTTTATTGTTAGCTTACAACAGGTTAATTAGTTAGTTGGTTAGTATTATGTATTAATACAGTTAATTACACCTTTCTTATACCACAAGGGTTCTTTCACAAATGGTATGTAGTAAAACAAAGTATGTGTAGTTTGCCAGCAGAATCCCATAAAGTAATGTCATCTTTCTATTTAAATGTAGATATCATATAATTTATTACATAAAAATGTAAGCATTGAAAAGTTCTTTAGCAATTCAAATTGCAAGCTAGCTAGTTGCAGTAGCTGTTTTCAAATATATTCTCAATAAAGCATACAGTATGTATTAACATCTCATTGTTGGAGTTGCTTCTCCACTTCATGTTTCCAGTATTATGGAGTAATTCTCTTTCTTGAATTGGTCAGAATCTTTACCGTCAAATGGAAATTCTTTTGACACATATGTTGTAGACTGTCAGCATTCTTGTATGTAAATCTTGGCATGTTTATTTTCGCAAAAAGTCAAATGTGATAAATTATCTTGTAGATTAAGTTTGATATGTGGTTGTTTTCTTGTTAAGCACAGTCTCTTCTCATTGTACTACTTAATGCAGTTACACGCTTGATCCTGGATATGTCATGTGTAGATTTTCTCTCTGATTAGAGTATCACTCCGCACCAATCATTCATTAGTATTGGAATCCGTAGTCATGCAGAATTTTCTTTTCTGGAAACTTATTTTTTTTATTTAAATTCTTTTTATTGAATTTTAAAAACAGAAATAACAAACATAGTTGTACATTTGTATTTCATGCTTGATAAGATATGATGAGTATACAGAGTGAAGCGAACATCTAATACAGAGATCAACTATAACACATAAACAAATACAGCATAATCTGTTTTTTTTTCAATTGTGTGGGTTGTTCTATATGGATTAATAGTAAAAGAGCTTTAAACAGTCTGAACCATAACATAGCCTACTCTTCAATATGAAAATAAAGCACATATGAAGAGTGAGGCAAACTAAACACAACCTATAAATGAGTTGTTAATGTAAGAGTGAACAGAGGCGCCAGCAGGATAAAAGGTTCTAAAAGGCTTAAAATCCCTCAGGAGGTGGTGGTTGACTCGCCTTCCCGAAGCAGACAAGATACCGTCAGTTTTATGACAACAGGTTTATTGATATACTCCAAAACAAGCAGTGCAACGCATTTCACGGGTATGTTCCCGCTTCCTCAGGCAATAAACAGATAGGAGTACACTGTAAAGACAGAGACAGATAGCGTGTCCTTAGACCAATGTATATGTGTGCTGATGATTTTTGGTGTATAGTTATGTTAACGTGAATAATGGGTAAACAATGCTGTGGTTAGAGGTATATTGGGAGAGGGGGTGAGGGGCTGTGCACAATGGCGCGGTCTCTGCACGAAAAGCGCAACAGAGACAAAGCACGCCAACCCTAACTAACCAATGTAACACGAAAACGAATAGAGAACGCGAATGCTTGCTAAACGGTTACCTCACCGAGCCTACAGCAAGCGTTCGTTCCAGACAAGACAGACAGAAGGAGTAGCCAGTAGCAACCGCAGCTCTGGCCTACACTCCCAGACAGAGTACAGAAGGAACCACCGCCACTACCGCTAGGGCGAATGTGATCCCAACAGACAGAACGATTTCCTGTCGACCGCCGCTGGCGACAAGACAATCGCAACAGATAGACAGTACAAGGCAATACAGATAATACAACCTGACTAGAAGGAATGTCTAGTGCACTCCCAAGGAATTACTCTAAGATAATCTTAGCAAACAATTAGCAAAGGCTGAGACTCCAGGTAAGTTTGCAGGAACAAACCATCATGACCAACAAGGGATTCTGGGAGGAAATGGCATTTATACTGCAAGCCATCAAAGGAAGCAGCTAAGCAATTTGCATGCCAAGTGGATGCAAATTCCTCACCAGAGCAGCAGCTCAGCAAGTTGCAGAATGAAGACAGGTCTCCTTTCCAGAGACCTGCAGCACTAAAACCTACAAAATGGTCAAAAAGCTGTCTGCCTGTGCAGACAGCAGAGCAGATCATTACAGTCTGCAAGGAGTTTGTATGTGCTCTCTGTGTCTGTGTTGGTTTACTCCGGACACTCTGGTTTCCAACTCTTCAGATAGTACTGGAATGGCTAGGTAGGACATCATCTTAAAGGATTAACGCTGTATGAGCAATTCCAGCAGTCACTCTTGTTCAGGCGCTGGGCATACGGTGGATGCATCAAGTTCAATTTTTTTTAAGTCTTCCTTGTAAATTGTGACGTTCAGCTTCTGTAGTCATTAAACGTATTGGATACAACAAACGCCATTATAGTGGTATTTTTGCGGATAATTGATATTGTTCTCAGCACCTATGATAAAAATAAAAAGTAAGAGGAGAGAAGGGGAAAACACAAAAAAGTAATATGCAACATTCTGGTGAATTTTCAGCATAAAAAACTAAACTAACTACATTCCCACTTGTGGTTCAAAAAGAAAAATATATTGTGATGCTATATGTTGCTGGGTGCATTCTTACTAGTTTGCTCTAGTGTTCAAATTTATAACAGCAGGTTCCTTCTCTTTTTGCTTATGCCTTTTCTTAAGTTTATCTTAGTGTGCCTTTTAAAAATCAAAGCAGTATTATCCATTTTCTGTAACTGTTGACATATGTCTTCCCTTGGAATAGTGTTCATTTTCTTCTTCTGAAGTAAAAAAAAACTTTCACGTTTAAGCTGTGCATCAGAATCCATTAATAGCATTTTATACATGTCTTCATTTGTGGCTTCATGTGTGTCATGGCTTTTATCATCACTTGACATCAGTAAGTAAGTCCTTGTCCATTTACAAAAACATTTTCTTTGTTATCTGTTCATCACTTTAGTAAACTGTTGTCCTCAGCGTCACACTTCCTGAATAGTGTATGAACTTGAAATTCTTCTCCCTGAACTTCTTCAGTCAATTACCTAAGGCATGGATATCTCTTCCAGTCTCTTGGTGTACATAACTTCTTTTCTCCTTCATGTATTTAACCACCCTGATGTTCTATTAAAATTGCCAGGGTGGTGGCGCAGCAGTATATATTTTTTTTTTTTAAATCATGTAGCTAGCCTAGCGCTAGCTACATGATAGCCGCTGTGCAGCGGCATCCCCCCACCCCTTCCGATCGCCTCTGGCGATCAGAGCAAACAGGAAATCCCATTCTGAACGGAATTTCCTGTTTGGCTTCCCATCGCCATGGCGATGATCGGGATGATGGCGGTGATTGGCCAGGCTGCGCAAGGGGTCTCGGGGTAGTAGCGCATCGGCGGTGAGTGGCGGCGATCGATCCCAACACGCAGCTAGCAAAGTGCTAGCTGCGTGTTTTTTAAAAAAATTGTGAAAATCGTCCCACCAGGGCCTGAGCAATCCACCGCGGTGGTCATGGACGAGCTGAGCCCATCATTACCGCCAAGGTGGTTAAAAGACTTCTTCAACCCAGGCTTCATTCTTCACATTAGGCCTTTAATCATCTTGTACATAGAATGTAGTTTAGTGCAGTCTTCTGTAGTACCAGCTTGATTGCTGTATGTCATTATTGTTGTGAACAGTTATCTCTTTGTTTCTCCTGTAGTATGGCTTTCTTCCTTTAACGTCTCAGTCTTTATTGCATCTGCTTCTGTATTTGTAGCATGGCAGTATATCGCTGCATAGGTAGAAAAATCTATATCTTCCACATCCTCTTTGTATATGGAATAAAAAATAGAATATTAATGTGTATTTATCAGTCTTTTTCAAAAACGTTACATTGGCTGGCTTCTTCTATAACTGGATGATCTTTACATCTTAGTCTTGATCTTGAAATCTTGATATGATGTAACAGTCTCTATTGTACTTTCAAATGTCTATCAAAACCTTCTTTCACTCATCTTCTGGTATTTTCTATGTCAAAAATATGTCCTCTTTTAGTTCATCAGATTTATCTGTAAAAATGGAATATCTCCATTTTCATCTCCTAATGCTCTGTCTTGCCTCACCTGATAATCTCATTTATATTTTAACCTGATGTCTTCTTCTGTCCTTCTTTTCTTGTATTCCTTGAGGCCCACTTTTCTCTTAGTGCTGTCTCGATCTTCTCTCAGCTGGTGCGTCAACCAGTGGTCAGAGTTGTTAAAGAAGTAAAAGTACTTTTTAGTCCTCACACTTCTCTGGTTACCCCAGTTCCAATTGTTTCTTCTTCAGCGGTTTTCAGATCAGAGCTTCTTATAGCATAGCCTCTTTCAATGGCTTGTCTTCATGTTGATATCTTTGCATAGTCTTCTAGCATGTGGCTTTCATCGCTTGTCTTAGCAGGTTTGTTCTTGGTGCCTGCAAGGAATGCGTGTTTGGAGTCTTCTTTGGTTCAGACACAAGATATTATCTTGTGAGACTTTCAAGCTTCAGTAGCAACATTTTCAACTCTTCTGTAGTCAAACCTTCTTAGTATAATTTAGTCACAAAAATATAGTCTCTCTTGATGCTTCTTAATAGGATCTAGCCTCAAAAATAAGTAGAGATTTCCCCCCTTGAGGCTAGCGCTATAAAAATTAAAAACCTTCTTGTTTAACGGTCTTCTGTATATTCATCTGTTACATCTAAACATGGCAGCTGCTATATCTGAGTCTTCATTACTCCCTTAGCTTCTCATGACAAAAAATTAAAAACAAACAAAAAACAAAAAAACTTGAATCTTTACCAGTGCATTCTTCTCCTATTTCCTTCTTGGCATAATTGTTGATTCATTTCTGTATAAAAAGACAGTAGTAGTTTTTTTTTTTTTCAGCGGTCATATATATAAAAAAATCTTTCATTTGTAGCCTGGGAGGAAAAAAAAAAATCAAGTGTCATATCGCTTTAAGTCTATTTCTGAATAGATGTTGTGTTGCTGCCAGTTGGAGGGTTGTCTTGTCTTCTCCTGTGTCAGCATCTGGTAGTGCTAACCACACACCATGGATTCTTGCTCTCATAAAAATAGTATAAAAATAAAAATGTCTTCTTACATCTCATTTATGCCTGCTGTAACTTGTCTCGTATCTGCAGTCTTCTACATTTAAAGAGCCATACATCTTTAAAACAGGATTTTTCCTTTTCTTTCAAAAAAGTTATTTATAGGAGCTTTTGCTTTCATCACAAAGTCTGTTCATTTGTCTGTAACGATCGGTGTAACACAGAGAGGGTCTGATTATCGGTGATCTGCAGTATCACCGAGAATGCAGAATATACCCGATTATTGATGATCTGCAGTATCACCGATAATCAGATATATCTGTGACAGGTTAGCTTTCTTCCACGAGCCTGCTGCTCCCCAAGGGGTGGAGCCAGGCTGAGACAGTGGGAAGGACAGAACGTGAGTGACACCAGTGGAGGAGTGTCACTGACAGATCTGTGAACTCCTAACAGTGGAGATAGTTCTCGAGGTCGGACAAGCCAGGTCGTAAACACACGGACAGATAAAGTACAGAGACAGTAGGCAGATACAGAATCCAGAGACTAGCCAGGTATCGTCAACAGAGAATCAGAAATACAAGGTACAAAATCAGAGATCAGGAGAATGGTCAGGAATGCAGAAAGTCATAACAGATAATCAACAATGTCTAAGCTTGAGTGTGAGCTCCAAGATTCTCACACTCCAGGACTAACTAGATCATACAAATAATACAGATGGTACAGAGTTCCTAGACTAAGGTGTGAGATCCATAGCCGTCAATACCTTGAAAACTAGTCTAGATAACAATACAGATAGTAACAGAATTCCTAGGCTAAGGTGTGAGTTCCGTGATCATCAACACCTTTGGAAACTGACTAATAAACACAGATACTGACAAGGTCTGAGTGCTACCACGTAGTGATCGCAACGCCAGACACCCGAGAAATGACCAGCACCCAGTATATATACACCAGCGCTCTCCAGCGCCTCCCCTAAGTGCTGGACCAATGAAAGTTGCTGCAATTGTCAGCTGACCGGCCTGGTCAGCTGACCCTTCTCTGACCGCCATAAAGGCCCTGCCTCTCTGCGCGCGCGTCCTCCTACACCAGTGTGGACTATCAGTCCCAGCCACACCAGTCATGTGTTGTAATGTTGCTACTGTATTGGATGCGGAATCTGCCGCCACGCTGTCTGAGCGTGCGGCGTTTCCTCCGCATTCCGTCTTTCTGAGAGAAGCAGGCCTATGCGAGCAACTAGTCGCATTGGACGCCGCCGCCCTGTAGTTAGAGCATGCAGCGGTTTCTCCGCGCTCCGACTGCGCCCTAACTGCCATGTCAAACGCGGAATCAGCCGCCTCACTCTGAGTATTGGCGGCGGCTTTTCCGCGTTTTCTCACATTGTCTAATTTAAAAAACAATGTTAATTCTCTTGATAGCAAAATCTCTTATGTATATAAAAATGTTATTTGACAAAAACTGCTTTCTCACTTTTCTTTTTCACTGAGCTTGTCTCAAAAAGTTTTTATTCACTGAGCTTGTCTCAAAAAGTTTTTATGTACTTCTAAGATAGCCATTTTCATAATGTGTAGCTATATACTCTGCTTCAGTATTCTGCTCCAATATCTTCACTTTGTCAGATATATAAAAATACGTGTAGCGCTATTCCTTTTCCTAGATTCAATAGGCCAAAGTATTTATTTTAGTCTTTTCATAGACTATAAACTGAGTGTGCTCATTAACAATTCTCTTCTGTGAGACTTTAAAGCATAAGAATATCTTAAAGAGTAACTGTCAGGCTGCAGAAGCTAATTTAAACCTCTATTCTCCTGTGTTAAACAGTTTAGAAGGAAGCCCAAAAGCAATTAGTGAAGATAAAAATCTCAGTTACCTTTGATGTGTGCTTATCAGCAAGGCTGTTATTAATCGCTTAGCACTGATAAATCTTGGGCAGAGTACACTGCAGGAGTCAGCTATTGTTCCTAGCCACATGGCTTATTAATATTCACTGCACACTGTGTTATTTAGTACCAGCTTATCTGTGATCAGGAAGCAGGCAGGACATGAGGACACATTTGACAGAAAAACATGGAGCCTGCCATGAGCTGTCAGGAGCATCTATCTCTGCATATACTATATACAAATTCTGTGAAATCCAAACGTGGACAGTGAAATGCATATGTAATGTAAGTACAGCCAATCTTTAGCTACTGATATATGTGTTTATTTTCTCTGAGACCTTATACCTAACAGCTCCTCTTTAAGCAAAAAAGTAATACAGGATATCAACCTATAAAGCCTGTCTCACCCATATAACATGCCTCAGCAACAACCAAAATTATGGGGAGCTCACGGCAAGTAGAAAAAAATAGAAACATTTATTGAGGAATTGAACCCTATAGATGCAATTAGACACACAGTACAAACAACACATATACCCTCCCATAAAAACATAAGAATATCTTCCTTCTTTGCTTCAGATTTTTGATGCTTCATATGCATATCCAACTCTATATATGTGTATAAGTACTTTTTTCTTCTCTTATCGCGATAGAAAACTATGGTCTATGCTTCCACCATAGAAAGTATATTTTAAAGATAACAATCAAGATAATCATCAACTGTTTGGCACCAACTGTCAAAAACCTAATCGATTCTTGCCTTTTTCATGATTGCTAACTCAGTAAGGGACCAGCCT